>NC_071342.1:9788303-10088392 GCF_027744825.2 Synchiropus splendidus | reverse complement strand
ATGAAATCTCGTCTGATAAGTGGAACGTCACCGCACATATGCCACTTGTGTTGTGACTGTGCTGTGTTACCCCATGGAGACCGCCTCGCCTCCGCTGCATCGCTGCCCAGCTTCAGGGCTCCGTCTCTGGGGAGCGAAGCAGCTGGCATGGCCCCTCTCCTGCTGGAGGGCTGGCACCCCTCCGCCTCCCCCTGCTCCCTGCACTGCAACACACACGCATGCATACACACATATTCACAGAGATACACAAACTCGCACACGGGTCGTTCTGCACATTAAGTTTTAATCAGGCACTTAGCCGGGCATCTGTTACGGCTCTGTCCGCCCGGTGTGTTAAGGACCTGTCGCCGCAGGTCACCAGCCTAACAGATCCGCTGACTGATCGAGCCCTGGCCCACTTAGCCACTTGGGTCATTGTCATATCTGCTCTGTTGGAGACATCCGTGTAAAGAACTTTTAATCTGAGAGTTTACAGTGTGGATAAGAACACACCTTTGTGTCTTTTGTTGTCGTAAATCTTCTCTCTAGCTTTTCTTCATAGGGATTACTAAGTATCTTCTCTTGTTTTATTTACAGGGTTTCATTCCCAAAAGCAGTTTAATGCATCACCTTCGTCCGCCTTTTGTCATTTGTTGTGTGTTACAACTTTATTACCATACTGCAGGTGTTTGTTTTGAATTAACGCAAATTCTGAACTTATCTTCGGTCATGAGCTTTACCTGAAAAGAGCAGGATTATGTAGCTCTCTGTGGCCTGACTCTCACTCAGAGATTTTGGGAGGAACTCCAGGTAGAACCGTTGCTCCTCTGGATCAAGAAAAGACAAGTGAGGTGGCTCCGGCTTTTAGCCAGAATGTGGAACTGCTGTGGCTGGCCAGGACATCCTTGGGAGAACAAATCTCTCATTTGAGCCATTGACCTGAAGAGCTGGAGCACATTTCTGGGGAGATGGACAGCAATACTTTACCTTTGGGGCCAACCCAGACATTGCATCAACGAAAAGAAACCAATATGTATAACATGGTAGCTTTACCAGTCAGAAACATGAGTAAAATTGATGTTTAAGTGAGTTCATTTGTCACAAAAAGTGTTTTTGTTTTTGTTCGAGTTGCTTTTGTCTCACAAACTAGGTAACAAATCTAGCAGTAAACTGGTTGCCGGCTCCTTGTTGACTCCGAGTGCATCCTCTCCACCTTTACTTTTTCCTAAAAAACACATTGTCTGACTGTTTACTGTCATAAATTCAGTTCAACTTGCCCCAAAATCATACGTGTGTGAACGCACCCGGGCCGCCATCCGCTTTCAGTTTTGGGTTACTGTGACACTGACAGTTTGGTGGGTTGGAAGACAGGTAAAATTAGCAGTTCGCCTGCAATTCTCCATTTTTCCCTCCCAGACTGCCTGTCCGCTCTCTCTTCCCTGCCACATCGTTTCTCTGTCCTGTCACCGCACTCTCATGCGACACACTGTTCCCTCTGTCAACCTCTCTGTGCAGCCTGACGACTTAATAGCTCCCAGTTAGCGGATTTGAGCACTCCGCCTGTGTGTGTTTGCCCGCACTTGTCATGCCTACAATGGCCATATGGTGATGAGAAATATTAATTCCCGGAGAGGGTGAAGAGTGGTGGAGGTGGTGATGGCCCAGCAGGAGGGAGGGAGGCCAAGGAAGGAGACAAGTGATCTGTCAGACGACCTGCAAGTGCAAAGACACTGATTTAATGCGTTTGTGCCCTTCCCGCCTCTCTCCATTAGTCCTGCGTGCCATCCTGCCATTCATTTTTCTCCCTGGTGTAGAAAAGTTTCACACAGCCTCAAGCTCATTCTGAGAATGTTTGGGGAAGATACTGCACTCTGGCGAACCACAGTACTCTTTCATAACATGTCTTGATATATACTGCATCATGAGACGAAGAACAATCACTTAGTGCTGACTTTCTTTTTGTGTTTTTCCCACCAAATAAGCCAAGAAAGGCCAGACTACTCCTCAGATTAAAGGGCTTTCAGTAAGTTTTGTGAACAATTGTTTGAAGCTTAGAACTTAAATTGTATGCTTTTACAGATAACCATAAGGCTATAGGTGAGTTGCATGGGACGTAAGGTTTTGTTTTGGAAAGAGTTCAAAGAAAGTATAAAGTAGTCTGGATGACTATCATATAGCCTTGTTTTTGTACTTTGTTGTCGCTACTTCACACATATTATGTTGTATACCAAATAAGTGTCTAAGCCGCAGACAGTATGAGCTCATACTACAACCTTCTGATGACTTTACCATGTAGTTTCCAGGTGGGACTCTTCAAATGAATCATACATTTATCGCCACAAAAGACGAACCTTGTGAATGAATCTGACCTGAAAGATGTGCCGTTTGTTGATAACATCACATGTACAATGTAGTCATGGTTTGCACGTTCCTTCCTGAGCTGAACTGATTGATACTGAAAGTAGAACAATGAAGTCGAGTCAGTTACTGCAGTCATCCAATACCCCGGAATCATGACAGAATAAAACCATGCTCAGTTACCCAGAGGGAACCTTCCAACCTCCCGTAGTACAAAGTAAAAAAATTGCGCACTAAATTTTGAATGGTGGGGTCTATGTTAACCCTGGAGTCATGGTGAAAAACAGATCCTCGGCTGAGTTAGGGAACATCACGCAGTATGGCTGTGCAGTGTCTCTCTTCCGTCTCCATCGTCTATTGTTGAGCGAGACGTTGGCTGCCACCACCTCAGGACTTATCTTGACACCGGAGCAGCAATCACAGGCCGCTAGATTGAGCAATGTTTATTTTGTGTCAGCGTGTCCGAGGCAACCCGAGGGCCAGAATGCAAACAGTCACACTGGCACACAGATTCATTCAGAGCCTGACTCACTCAATCACCAGCCAGCTCTGTTCAAAATGAATGGATGATATCTGGCCTTTCACTATTCACATTCTCTGTGTCTCTTTCTCAGCAATAAGGCGCTTAATCTCAGTGTCGCTGCGCTTTGTCTGATTTGGGCGGCACCAATGCATTTTAAGTTCATATCTCATATTGCTTTTTTTTTCTATTCCTGCCCATGTTTGTGTTCTTCTTCTCTTTTTGAAGAACTGGTGTCCACAAACTTGGGTGTTATATTTGTCACGTAGACTCTGACGCTGCTAGACTCTGAACTCCCTCTTAGCACTGGAATATAGATGAAAAAACACAAATTATTATTAAGGCTGCTTGTCTCAAAATTAGCTGGAGTTGTGTGCTAAGAAGATGTAATATTGCTTATTAATTTTATTACAACTATTAATGCTCCCGGTAATGTAAACAAAACATAATGTGTGCCGCTGAAATTTTTAATTTTTTTTTAAGTGTGAAGAATGACTCAAGATTTTGAATTCATTTGGTCCTTTTTAGCTTGTTTATATATATATATATATATATATATATATATATATATATATATATATATATATATATATATATATATATATATATATATATATATATATATATAATGTCCAATAATAAATTTGTTTCTTTCTAATAGTAACAGGATGATACTTTGCCGTATCATAGCATTATATCCAGATTTCATTTGCTGATCTTGCCTCTGTTGACACAGGGTTTATGGATTGCAATTCATTGAGAAGAATCCTATGGAAGGTATAGATCCGAGTTTGACCTCCCTGCCAGTGAATTCTGGGTTACAGTTGAGATTTCCAGGCCTCCTGTTGATCACAGCTGCATGTAGCGTTCACTCATGGCTTTCCTGATATTAGTGTTCCATAATAATGTTACATAAACTACTGCAGTGGTAACTGCTGGGAGCTCTCTCAGCAGGTGGAGGGGGTCGCTATTTCATCATCATGAACTCCACATGAGGCAGTATAGGAACCACTTTAGCATGACAGCAGAGTAATGCGTCGATGGAAGGAGATGGTCTCGGAGCACATATACGGTGGATTTTACTGGGGACTGTAAAGTAGTCTGGTTCCTCTTGGCTGGGGCTGGAAAGTCACCTCAGAAAATGAATCTGACCGTTACATTACTCAGGAAATGATCAACATTATTATTATTTATTTGTGATTAAATGGCATGAAGTCTGCATTTAGACAAGACACTTATGGAGTGTTTTGCTCTTGGCTGAAATGCTGTGACCACAGACTGTAGTTGTCTTTTAAAACTCCTGAGTGTACGCTAAATGACCAGTACAAAACATGAAAAAAAATGACGATGATAGAATGTTTCTTATAGTTTAGATTAAGTACCAAATGTTGGTTTGAGTGTGTTTGGGAGCGAAGGCCATAATTAGATGTGTGTGTGTGTTTTCTCAGACTGGACCACTATTCATTTTCCAGTGGCACTACATCACTATCGAGCATGATTGACCATGACAAAAATAATAAAAATAAATAAATAATAAACGATAAAATAAACGACTGAACCATCCAAAAACAAAATCAGCGTTTCATGCTGCCCTTGCTCTAACCAGCTCTTTATAAAGTCTATCCAGAGCCCACTTCTCTTCCAGCATCTCTTCGCTTAGAATCACCACACGTTTCAGGCAACAGTATATTCGCAGTGCATACTGGATGGGATGTCCGTCTCACTCTCTGTTGATCTTCCAGAATATACCTTTCCCCTGCACCATAGGTCTCATATTTCTTGATTTAAAAAATATATTTATTACAAGGTATGGCATGTTATTGTCATTGGCTTGAGTCATATTTGGCTTGAGACTGTGGGCCTAAGGACTGAAACGGTTTATGTAAATAATAGTAACTGAAGAAGCTGCTGATGGTCTGCATCACAAAAAAACCCCAAAATAATGATTATTGCATATAAACTAATAATCATACTGTAGCTAAACCGCGCGTGTGTGTTTCAGAAGTTCCTCTTTTACTTAAAGTCCCAGCTCTATCGTGGATATTCAAAGAGGAGGACGTATTTGTGAGCGTTTGAGTTTAGGATCTATAATATATTTTAAATGCAGTGTTGTCGTGCGTCATATCCATATCTGTCCTCGCATGATCTCTTTAAGAGTCAATTGTATTGACGTCTAAATGTGATTTATGTAAGAGTTACCACCCGAATGTTCTTTTGGTAAGTGGGTTGGATGCACATGGATGCACATCAACAGGGAGAGAGGGTCACTGTTAAGAGAGAAGAGAGAGAGGGTGGGCTATTGAAATGTAGTTTTTATGAGCAGTGTCATGCCCCATTTGTCTTTTGCAATATACACTCCTGATCTCCTAAACTTTAATACTTGAGACCTTCTGCCCTATTTTAAAAGAAGTGCGCTCGATTGACCTCCGGTCATAATAGAATTCTACTGGTAAATAAAATAAATTGCTTTGTGCGGTTCCAACTTCAATTATTCCTGTTTTAATCTGTCTGAATCAATTCTGCAGAAGAGGAGGTCAATGCAACACTGAAATGTAATTCTGTGTTTACTATCCGCCACCGTAAATGAACTGGCCTCTGTAATGGAAAATAGTTTTCAAGTTAAATGAATATTATCTGCTAAATTATGTAGATTATGTTATTCTAAATAATGTCATGAAATCTGCTTAATGAATTCATTCAATTATTTGATCAAAAAACAAACACGCTTTGATGCAAAAGAGATATTGATTCATCACATATTTCTCCTTTAAAATGTGTTAGATAATCCCTACCTTGATGAACCCCTCTGACTTGCAGTCGCCTTATCTTTGAAAAAAATTCCAGTGGCAACCTAAATGTATGTTTGTACTTCTATCTTTGTGAGAACCTGCATGAGTTTTTAATAAACCGAGTGAGAAGATTTTTACAAAGTGAGTGTGACATTTTGGCTGGTCCTCACTTTGTCAAGCCTCATTTTGAGAGTTAAAACTACAAAATAGCTGGGTTATTAGAATTGGGTTTTAGTTTGGTTAAGGGTAAAGGTTGAGTTTAGCCATTTGTTTTAGATGGTTAGGTTTAAGGGGAGATGCTGGGGATAGGGTCAATGACGGTCTTCACTAAGACAGGAAGACAAACGTGTGTGTCAAGCCACATTTTGGCCTGTCCTCACAAAGTTTAGAGGGTGATAATTTCAGTAAAAGTAGTTCATTATAATTGGGCACAAGTTTGATTCAGAGTCCTTGTTAAGGTTAGTCATTGGTTAGCCATAGTGAGGTCCAATTTTGGGGGAAACACCTCCTTGTGGCAACCTTTTTCAGGTCCCTGAGAGGTTAACCCTCAATTTGAGGATGAATACTTCAAAATAACTGGGTCATTATAATTGGTGTTAGTTTGGTTCAGAGTCATGGTCATAGCCAATTGTTTTGGTTGGGGTTAGGTTTAGGGTGAGAGGCTGGGGAAAGCATGAAAGGCAATGAAATGTCCCTACAAAACATAAAAACATGACGTGTGTGTGACAGAGTTCATTGGACTGCTCCAGAAGCTGTGAACCCTCAGAGTGAAAGAAACCATCTGTAATTTTCTTCAGATTCTGAGGCTCAGATTGCTGCTCGTCCTCACCGCCAGATAAGATTGAGGAAACGAATCTGTCATGTAGACGGACACGTTGACAGGCACGTAGAAGATGGATGATAAAGACACCTTTATGGGTTTGTTTTAATGCCTTAGCCAGCTTTAGGACAAAGTGACGGACAGGCAGGCAGGTGCCGAGTCAGTCACGACAAGCAGACAGTTATTGGGGCAGTTAGACAGGCAGTCAGCCCTGGCATTTGCTAGAAGATAAGTAAGCTATCGGAGGAGGGGGATAAATAGCAGAGTAAAGATTGGTACCGGCCCCCTCAGAGAGGAACTGGGGGCTACAATGCAGGCGTGGTGGGCAGATAGCCCCCTGCTCTCATTATACTCTGCCTAATCCAAAACGATGTTTACTCAGAGCGAGGGAGAGGGAAAAAGAAGGGCCACGCTTATCGAAGCCCTGCACAGTCCTTCAGGAGTGTGTGCGAGTGCGTGTTGGTGCGCGTGCTCAAATGAGCCTATTCCGATGGAAAGGGATCAGGAGTGTCTCTGAGGCCGTTTCTGTTGGCCAGAATGTCGATGCTTATCGCACCCGCCTGCTCTTCTGGTGAAAAGGCGAAAAGGCTATCAGAGCTGCATTCACCGCTCGTGTATTTACCATACCAGCTGGGCGCAATGATCATTTCTGTAATTGCTAATAATGTTGTGTTATACATTACATCTGCACTCCGATGAATCCAGCTGTTTTCCGCAGATAAAACTCTCAATGTTGGAGATTTTAATTCTGTGCGATTTATTTTTGTGTGTTGCCTCCATCCGTCACAAAACATCAGTTAAAAATGAATACAAGGTTCATAGCTGTGTCTGATGGTTACACGAGTCACATCTGAATTACTTGCTCAGACAAACATCTAATAACACACTGTACATCATTAGTTAACCACCGCTTAGAACTGTTAAGGGCTGCAGGGAGAGCTGGAGCCTATTCCAGCAGTCATTGGGCGACAGGCAGTAATACACCCTACACATACGGAGGCCTCTGGATGGATACTGGAGAACCTGGAGAAAGGATGCGCGCAAACAGGGATGACCTGAGAAAACCCACCAGTCTGACCTGGGAATTGAACCACCTACTGCACGCAAAGGCGTGAGTACTAACCACTGGGCTGCCCTGTGGCCCTACATCTAATAACAGACTAAATTGTTTTGGATCAGAGACTGACCGACTTATTTAATGCACTTTGAGAGGCAGGGACGTCCCATTGGTCGCAGGTCATCGGGTGCGAGGAGCACTACAAGTGTTAGCAAATCAAATTGGGTGTGTGAACATACCTTTAGGTTTGCTCTTGAAATATGGGCTTGTCTTATGTCTGATGTTTAAATGACACATTCCCAAAAATGGTCTGTTTGCAAGGGTTTTGAACGCAGCACTCTGAGGACAACGACCTAAACCAGACATCAGCAATTTGTCCTGTTCCAGTTTCATGCGTGGGTTTTTGTTCAAGTATGACAATTTTCTGGTGTGTTTTGATGACCTATATGTATTTATCCATCAAGTAGATTTTAGTTCTCGACATTCTAATGTAACTATTGAATGACTCACCTGGTGCCTTGCAGGCTCCTGAAGAAGTGAGGTAGTATGTTTTCATCAGTTGGTAGTTTGTCAAAGTGGCGTTCATGTTTATTAACTTTCATTTCAGTATGTTTTATTGTTTTAAAACAAGTCTAGTCATTATTCATAAGTGCAAGGTTTTGTATTAATTTCTTTTTTTAACCCTTGGATATCTCATTTGGTGAGATTGTTTTTTGTGAACAAGGCGTTCGTTCCTCCTACGATTCTGTCTGATTGGAGTCAGTCATTCAAAGCAGCGGTGCGTCTCCCAGCAACTCAGTTGTTGTCGCTATCTGTGTCAGATTTCTTTCCTCAGACCCACACAGAAGTCACCCATGTGCTCGTCCCCTGGTCCTGTGAACTGTGTGCAGCCTTCCTAGGAATGGCTGGCTAATCCCGGACTCCACTAAAGTAGCCGTGTGAGAGGACAGATTGTCAGTTGATCATGTCCAGCCAAGAGCCTTATCCCTTATTGGATCAGCCATGGAGGAGGCTTAAGAATTATCTGAGGCCTCTCTTAATGTGGAGACGGATCACCGCGGCAAAACCTGAAGACATGCTGTGTGTCGGTATAAAACAGTAATGGATGACTGTTTGTGCTGGCAGCTTCCCTGGACACCCCAACGTTCTCCACCCAGGGACGTCATTATTTATCCTTCACCAGTCCTTTATCGTGTCTGTCTCTTCGTCTCTTCTTGAATTCTTCTTGCACACTCTCCGTTTGTCATGACCCAGCATTACATTTCACTTATTTAGCTCCCCTCCACTTTGCTTTCTCCTCACCTGTGCTCCAGCAACCCCTGAAATGACAGTGTTCCATGGTTGTACCTGTGGAATAGATACAACTCGAAGGTAGAGAGAAGCAGCTGTCTGCCTTCCATGAAACACAGACGGTCATCATGCCACGTCCCTGTGACCTGAGAATCACCTCTGGACTCCCATGTCTTACTAAAGCTCTAATCTGACCTCAGAAGCTGTCAGTAATCACATGCATAGAGACGCACTTAGCCATCCATCCGTTTTCCTCTACTTATTCTGAGCCGTAACCTGGTAACCCACAGTCTCGCCACCCACATCCTCCCCAGTCTTCCCTGAGAATCCTGCGGTATTCTCGGGCTAGGATCAGGCCAGGAATTAGCCGAAGGGCTATTCTAAGTATCTGAAGGGGATCCAGGAACAATTTAGGGAAAGCCTTGCTGAAATAACGCCCTAATCCACGCTAACCTGGCAGTACTTGAGACAATGAAGTGATGCTGTTAGCCGGACAAACATTCCAAGCAGCTGCAGAATACACTCAAATATTCTGAAAACGGATCCCTTAGCTCCATTTCTTCTTTCTGCCCAACTGAAATCTCCCGCTGGGGACAAAATACAATCAGCAAGAGGAGAAATTGAGTAAATAAAGGAGATGAATAAAGAACATGCGGGAGGAAAAGGCGGGGAAAGAGGAGTAAAATGAACCGAAAAGATCTGTTGGATTTTAGTAAATTCAAAATAAATATCAATAGCTAAAATTGAACCACACTTATTTTTAAATTAATTTTTCATTTATTTTGATTTCATGTTTCATTTTTCACCATGAAATATTAGTCCACGTGATATCCAACTGTGTTATCAGCCTTGTGAATACACATTTATTTATTTTATTGACCTTTTATTTTCTGCTGGTGATATTCCATCGTCTTTCCTATTGCTTGTTCTACTCTGCCCCTTTTCCTCCAAAATACGCTCCTTATAAGAGTATCAGTCAGATTAATGCCCAGCAGTGAATGGTGTTAGCACCCAAGAGTGATCACCACTTTCACGATACACACAAACACATGCGATGCTTCCACTCCTCATCTCGTAATTGAAGGTGAGAAATAATTTCATTATCCTCAGGAAGAGTAATCTGCTCTCTACTCCTGATCCCTTCATTTCCTACAGTGCTTCTTGCTACCTGGGAGGCCAGACACACACACACACACACACTCTCGCTGGACCCACGTACTTATCAGTGATGCGTGCACTCACACAAACATACATCGCTCCTATCACCCTGGGCTATTAATGTTATTAGAGTTGTGGATTAACCATCAGATTCACATATGCTTTACAAAGCTTTATTACTTAGCGCCACCCGACACACACACACACACACACACACACACTCTCTGGCACGCATTGACACAATTATGAACCGGTGGCCTTAGCTGTTTACAGTTTAGCATTTGCCTCCAGCCTGGTTCTCAGAGGGATGAACAAGTTAATGTAGACACTTTACCACCAGAATTTAAAGTGCAGGTAGATTTAGGTTGAAGCTAAAGTCAAGTGCTTTATTACCACCTTGAATCTTGATGTGTCCCTCAGCCATGCGGCTGAAGCGTCAGTCTGAGGGTGTGAAGGACTTAAACTCGCACACAATGAATGGAGCCCAGACATGACACATTTCATGTGATGATGTCAGCAGAGGTGTAATGATAAAGGGTTGATGATGCTGTTTTAGTTAGTGACTCATTGTTTCCCCCAAATTTGTTGATTATGGATTCCCCTCTTTTATTCCCGATGTAGCAGACCATCTGCTGCTGAGTTAAAGAGGCTTGGATTCTAGTTATTTGACGTTTTCATCGCACAGTGCGCAGTCCGAGGATCAAACTGACACTGAAATGAATGAGGCTTTAGAGCAGAGGTGGGCAATGTGTGGCTCAGTGACCACATGTGGCTCTTTGTCTGGAAATATACGGTCCTCTTGAAGTCAGAGCAGAACTACAAAATAAGTTTTTCTTTTCTCAACAAACATTTTTATTTGAATTTAAATTGAACTCGGTTTATGTGTCAGTTGGTCTTCCTCATAGCAAGTAAAGTTACACTGAAAAAGTAAAACAATCCGATTTTGAGCAATTCATGGCATGGCGTAAGTATTTACATTGTTTCCTATCTCCTCCTTTTTTTTGTAGTGTTTTATCAATGCTGTTTAAGTTGTAAAATTTGGCATTTGGCTTGATGTCCTCTAGCAACGGTGGCTCGATACGAAATGGTATTGCCCACCCCACCAAATCACCAATCTGAACTCAGTCTTGAGTCTTCATTTCCATTTGAACATGAATGATCTGTAACTCATGGATGAACTATCTTTACATCATCTTAACACTCCTGTGTTGGATGGTAAAGCTTCATTGCTGGAGGGAGTCCTAACGTCAAGAGTTTAAATCTCCATTCCAGGAACTTGAAGAAAAGAATCTTACCGAGTCTCGTGATGTCTGCATACATAATCTGGGCCCCCCCTTTTTTTTCAAGAGCAAGGGAGGAGGTGAGGCAAGGGTTTTGTTAGTGGTACAACACAGACTTAGTTCAAGACCTGATAGACTGGTAGGAGGTGGAAACTGTGTCATAACAAAGTTCTACTCGTCAGTTCTGCTGTTAAGCTGTAGCAGTCTTACCTAGTAGTCGAGAGCTAATGCCCGGAATCACGTTCACTGACGTAGAGTCAGCAAATTGGATTTGGACCTTGTAAACATTTCTCAATGAACTGGAGTGTCCACTTTTTATTTATTTATTTATTTATTCAATGAAGTCCATTTACAGTGTAGTTTTTTTAACAACAGTGATGTTTCACTCTTAGGTTTGCTTGCTATATTTATGTTTAGAATTAAATAGAAAATTATTTCAGGAGGCACAATAAACTGCTCCACTCTTTCTGGGAATTTGTGTGTAAGAGAAATTGTTTGTTGGCGACTTAATTCAACCCTCTATGTTAATATGAAAATATAGGTCATAATTGGTCATAATCCTATATCTCAATTCCGCCATCATGGTGAGTTACCTACTTTTTGATTCTTATCATGGCATCGTCTAGCATGAGAGCCACAAATGTTGCCTCTGGTGTGAGGACTGTGTCACCACTCTGCCGCCAAGGCAACTTCCAAGGTGCGGTTTCCAAATACTGTATGCCTCATTAGTCTGGTTTCAAGTTTCTCCTTTGATTACGCGATGGCTTTGCACACCCTTAATCCGATCCCAGGCCACATTCCAACTCTGACACCTCCATGACTCCGACCGGCCTTTGTTTTCTGTCCCAGCATGTGGCTTTTATAAACCATTCAATGATCATTTATTCAAAGGTAATATTCGTACAGGCGGTAGAACCCCATTCTAATTCATTTCTGGTTTGAGTGAGAAGAGTAGGTGGCAGAATACCTGTCACGTCTGTTTTTTTTTTTTTGGTTTGACACAGCAACTTGGACTTTCACCATCCTTATGGAATGAAAACCTGCACGTTAACTGAAGAGTTTGTTGTTGGATAATTAAATGCAAACACAACTTTTAAATTGACTCACCACTAAAAAAAAAGTATCAATATTTAGAAGTACCACAATGGCTGCAAGAAGGAGGTTGGAGGAGAATGGAGTACCTGGAGAAAACTTCGAACCCTGAGGCGTTTTGCTCAGAGGCAGCAGCACTGCTGGCCCAGTAAGCAAAATATTGTGGATGAATTTATGAAGCTCCTTTGTTCTCTCTTCTACTGAAAAATGATGAAATAAGCACAAACTTTCTATGACTACATGGCATGTCTCACGGCAACGGATGAAGTTTAAAATGTCACCGTATTTAAGCGCGACATGTCTTGACACTCCTCAGATACAGATTGTGTGTGCGCCCGCAAGTGTGCCGAGAAGTAGAGTGCGTTTTTTTCTAATAGGGAAAAGGAATATTTGGACATTTTATCAATAGGCATTATTAAATCCTGCTTGCTTGAGCTAATCTTGGCGGACCGGAGCAAGCAGCAAGTGAGCGAGTGTGAGCGAGAGAGCGCCGATGTCTCACCCTGTGACTTGAAGAGAGACCGTCTGTAAGCCGCTTATTATATCGACTAGCACCTTTTCTCGCCGCCTCCCTCCCTCTTTGCTCATTTCTATCTCTTTCTGCCTCCGTTCCCTCCCTCGCTTCGCTTTCTCCAACTCATTCTATATCCCCTCATTCTCTTTTCTCAACAACTCCTATCAGCTCCCGTAAATACACACTCACAGATGCCTGTGCGCACACACACACACACACACACACACACACACCGCCGGCGCCAATCCCAACCTTCTTGTTCAAAGCCAGAAGCAAAAAGCCGAAGTTTTATTCAAATGAATGTTTACTTCGTCGACTGCCAAGATGGGCTTGTTTGTGTGTGTGTGCGTGTTTGTGTCGAGAGAGTAGGGAAATTGCAGGCCAGTGTGTGTTAGTGTGTGTTACCCACAGAGCAGAAGGAGAAGGGCTGACAGTAGGTGATAAGCCAGATAGGCCTGCATGCTGTGATTATCACCCACTGGACCCCTGTCACACACACACACACACTTGCATACTTGGTGGCCAATGAGAGAGTGTGTTGTCAGGATTTAGCGCAGACAGACAGAAAAAGCCTTGGATCACAGAAAAGGTGGAAAAAGCACCAGAGAAGCAAATGAACATAGACTGCGGAACACAATGTACCCCAATTATGTTCCGCTGATTGTTTTATCTGGTGTGGTACCAATATCCAAACGTTCTGTGGTTCAGATGCTGGAATCAAAGGCTTTTTCTGTGGTGTTTGGAAGCACGGGATGGAATGCTTGCTTGTGCAGGAGATCTGTCGCTGCGAACGGATGAGTATAAATGAGGATTCTTCTTTGTTTCAGGTGTGTGGCCGTCGGAGGAAGTGATGGCTCATTACTGCCTGCAGAACCGCCACATCTTCAAGTAAGGAACTCTGGATCTCGTGGCTAGCAAAAGTGCTGGAGCATCTTTATGTCAGAGAAGATACTATATGCTGTCAAAATGAGCGTTTTCTTCCAAGTTACACCACAACTCCATACACCAGCCAACCACTAGGAGGCGCTTCTTTTACTATTTTTTTTCCAGATGTTATTTTCAATTATTTTGGTAGACTGACACCAGAATATTTATACAGTATGCATGAGAACAGTTCCAGTAAGGTCTAGGTAAATATATGTCACGGAAAAAGTCAGATACGTGTGCAACGACTAGACAACCGAGTCGTCAACTGCACAGGCTCTGGGACCATCGGAACTACACTACATTTTGAGTTTCCGACTTATGACCTGCTCGACTTATGTCCACCCGTACTTACGACCACGGCAAGCAGATGCTTTTTTTTTTTTCTTCCCCCAATTCAATGTCTGGCACCGCAGCATGTAGCAGCATCACGTACGACAGTTACGGCAGCACAGTATCCCAGCATCTCACTCTCACACAGCCATCAACCACTACAGTAGTATCTATAACCCTTGCGTCGGCTATTTTGAATGACATTCGACATACGTCCAATCCGACTTACGACCGGTTGTAAGTAGGATGTTACTTGTATTAAAGGTCAATCCATTCAACTTCATCATGTTATTCAATACAGACAGAGTTGCAAGTTTATTGTAGCAGCACTCAGTTTTTTCAAAACTGTTGACTGTGTGGGAGTGTTGACATTGCAAGTCACACTTCAGAAAAACAGTACGCATAAGGGGGAAAAAATCCCCACGTACAGCTCCCCCAAAGCGCTGAGGAGAACACTGACTGTTTTCTTTCCTCACTGTTTGCAGTCATCAGAAACAAGAGAAAACCAGACTTTTCTCCACTGTAGTCAATATTTTTTTGCAATTATTGACTGAAAAAAACACTGTAGCTCAAGTACATGAGGAAAAAGTTTATTGCCCAACATGCGATTGGAAACAACAGTCAGGCCGTTCAAATGGTATGATAACACTGACATGTCTGAAAATGCCAGTGTAGCTGCAGGAACCAGAAATGATCTCAGTCTGTAGTTGATGATTATAAGGCTAAACCTCCATCCCGATGAGATAGATATGCTCTGCTGCGTGTATGCACTCCAGACGGACACTACCATCCTCCCTGGTCGCTCATATCCTCTTCATCTCCTCTTTTGTCACATCCATGATCTGGTTGTCTTACTCTTCTCTTTTGTCTAGGGCCAATATCCTTCGTCCTCCATGTAGCCTATCACTCCTATTCCACGTGTCCAAACCATATGAGTCAGGCCTTTGTCTTCATGTGTCCCTCTGATAGACGTGTTTGAAATCTTGTCCTTCCTGGGGACTCCCAATGAAAACCTGAGCATCTTCAACTCTCCTCACTCTGACTGACCTCGCTACTGTCCTCTAGCGCTTCCCTCTCCCTTTCACTTCCACCCGTTAAACTGATTCACAGATCACAATATCGTCAGCAGACACCATGGTCCGTGACGCTGTGAAACCACTCACATTGTAACAAAAGAGTTTATCTGCATGTGTAGTGACATGGTTAAAGAGCACAAATCAGACTTTCTGTTGTCTGTCCTGTCTCACAGCTCTGAGGAGGGAGTGTTGAAGTGGAGGCCAGCAGTGTCTCAGTGGGGAGCATTATTTGGCACTTTGAAAGTGAAAGAAATATTTAGTAGTTCATTGCACCTGCTCATTGACAGTTACTCAAGAGCTCCATGCAAAAAAAAAAAAAATCTGATTGAAAGTATTTGTCTCTTGCGTGAGCTGTCTCGTATCCTGCCACCCTGCGTTATTCTCTGCTGCTCTTTCCCTGGCACCCTTTCTCTGAGTGCTGGTTCTGGCCTCCGGCAGGGGCCTGAAAAGCACCAGGCACCTTTGATACACACTCAAGGTGGAACATCAACCTTTGATTTCCTGTTTTAACATTCAAGAGGCGGGTGTGGAGGAAGAGAGGCGTATTGATCAGAGCGGTCTAGTGAAGGTCAGCGAACGAGGGTGGGAGGTAGGGAGAGGGATGAAAGAGGACAGGGGTGGAGTTGGAGGCGGAGGGGGATGAAAGGGTGAAGAAGATGGAGAGAGGGGTTGAATGAGCATGCAAGCATCTGTGTGTGTGTGTGTGTTGTGTGTTGCCTCCTATTCCCTGCTGATTGAGCTTGTGCTTCTCAATGTTCAGTCCTCAGCTTTCAGGTTGATGCTTGAATTGATAGTTGTTCGCCCACTGTGTTGTCTGTGTGTGCACAATTTTTAAAGAACGTGTGTTTATGTGCATCAGCTGCAACACACACCTGTATGGGGTGAAAGTACTTCAGCTCTCGCCGAGGTGAAGCTCATTTCCACTGCTCTCTCTCCTCTCTGTCTCCTAGGGGAGCTGTGTGTGAGTTGGGGGGAGGCATGACCTGTCTGGCAGGGATCATGGTAAGTACACTTGCCCCACACACACTCCCAGCGTATGTCTTTATTTAAACATGTTGCTGCAGTATTTACACCAAGTCATTTCTGAAAAAACAATGTGACAGTATTTCGTCACGTCCTTTGGAGTATTTTTATTTAACTATTCAGAATCAGAATCACAATTAGAATCAACTTTATTGCGTGTAATTACACTGTAATTACCAGGGGAAATGGAGAAGCATGAGACTAGGCAGACCTCTTCCTCAAAACTCACGACGACGACACATGACTTTATTGAACACAGCAAAATCCAAATCAAATCAATGAAACTCAAAACTGAAGAGTTACCTCAGCTCACAGACAAAAACAAAAACATCTAAAGAATCTCCAAAATCCAGATGAAACTGGACAAAAACATCTTCCTCTGTAGTGGAAGGTATTCTATTCCTATATTTCTGGGATTTATAATTGCAGGCCAGTGTGCACATGCATTATATATATATATATATATATATATATATATATATATATATATATATATATATATATATATATATATATATATATATATATATATATATAATTTTATCATACAGTTCAATCATGCAGTTAGGTGTATGTTTAGTTTGAATATTTTTTTTCTTTATTTTTTAGTTTCAGATAGCATCATAGCTGCACAGTGCAAAAGATTAACAAATTAATTAATTTAGCACATGACATTTTTCTTTTTATTCTGACAAGCTGGGACATTAAAGGTCAGGGAATGCTGAGGGCCAAACTTTGAAATACATGTCCGTAAAACTGTGTCATTACAAGCAGTGCTTCATTTTATTTTGATGCTCTTCTTTAGAAAAGACAACAATGAAAAGACTGCTGTACTTCATTTTCATTAACTTGATGAAACGTCTCCAACCTTGTTGACGATTAACCTCCTTATCCATCAAAGTTGTGTCTCTTTTATGAAGGATGTGGAGCACTCATCTTTTGAGTATTTTACACCTTCCACTGCAGTGTGGTATTTGCTTTATCAACTGCCAGCAAGCACAACATTATTAAGGACACTACTGGTTTTCTATTGAAGAGCAAAAGAGCTCCGCCTGGTTAAAAAAAAGAAAAAAAAATACTCTTGACAGCATTAAAAAAACATTTCAAGTGGAAACACTCACAACACACAAGTTGTAAAGCTTTGGTGTTGAGATAAAATACTTTTCTGTGGTTCAATGCCAGGAAGAGGAAATCAGTGCTAACTTTTATTGAGAAGAAAGAATCAAAGGAGCAAGAGTGTTGTTTATCCGCGAGCTTTGTTTGTTCAGTGGACAGAAGAAGAGTCAGAGTGCAGTGCTGAGAAAGAAATGTAGAAAAGCAAGCTAGAGTCCACTGAAAAAGCACAAGCTAATAACGTGATTAATGCTTCGATCAATATATGAAAGCAGGTCGTAAATGAACACTGAAGATGCTTGGTTAGTTCTAGTCATAGTGAAGTTGCTGCAGCTCTATTTAGAAGCTTTAAATGATCATTTTGGATTCTGCCATTCACTGGTTTTTGTGCTTCTATTTGTTTGTTACTGGTCTTATCAAGAGAGATGATATTAGATATCAGATATAGATTTTTTATTGATTTTTTTTATTCTTTAGCTTTTAGCTTACGCACAAAATAGTAAGAAAAAGAAGAAAATTTAAAAAGCATCTTGAAAATCTCTCCGAATATGTATTGATAGCGTCCTCTCTGTCATTGCACCAACAAATCTTCTTCTAGATGCCTTTGTTGTTCTGGCTGGTGTTGTAGCTGCAATCACCAAACCCCTGCCTCAGTTGAGTCCAACACCGATGAAGGGGGGCGAACTCAGGACCAACTACTAGTAGAAAGCATGTCAGCTCATGATTTCTTTTTAAAAATTGACTTTCTTTTGCAGTAAGAAATGAACGCTGGTGTTCAAATGGCTAGTGGAGTGAATTCCAATTCCTCCCTTAATCCCCAACCTGATCCCTCAACCTTAGCCCTCAGAAGCACGTGTTGAAGGCTGTGTGTGACTACGTGTGACCCCTTAAATGCCGATACGTCATCAGACTTTGGGGGTAGAATTGCGCAAAAGCGGCATTCCTTAAATCACACGTTGCCCTGACGTGTCGCCATGACGGCTGTCAGTGCTAGTTGTACTTCATACTTGACACCATGGATAACAGACGAACGATCAAATGAAGATTAAACGTGTGACACATGGGTCGGAGAGTCATGTCATTTTCACTTGTGTGGAACCACTCCTGTCACCAGCCGACTGGGCAGCGAGCACATTTTTGTATTTGAAAAGCACATTCTATCATATTGCATTTGAAGTGAAAATCATCATTCAGGCTCTGCTGCATGTTTTTTCATTGAGTGACGCGCCACTCTCCAGCTACGGTGACTCTTCACCACCAAATGTGAGTCTGGCTATTCCTCAATGCTGGCAAATCTCAAAATTGAGGAAGCTACTTCCCTCACCTTGCTTCTCAACGTCCTGAGAATTGGCACAGCTCTGACTCTTCGCGGGCGCATGCATATTTGTATTCAGTTTGGTCTCAGCCCTGGTCTGGTCCTCCTCATCGATTTTGGTCTCGGGCCCTCAAAGACTTGCTCTCGTTGGGGTCTCAGCTTGGTGGTCTCCACTACATCACTGGTTCAGGCCCATCCTCATCTTTAGTTTCTGATCAACACCCTGAATTCTGTTTCATTCTATCCAAGGTTACAACAAGATCATTAATAAGTTGCGTGCTTCAAGTGTTGTGAAGGAAATGATCTGCTCTTGGCATCCGTCGCCTTCATCTTCAAAGGAGGAGAGTTGCCTAGTATTTTAATAAACCCTTAGTATTTATCCTATCATACAGAAATTAGAATACTTCCTTAAACAAAGTCCACGCCTGTCATGTTTTACATCTATCTTTTATTCAGTGGAACTCAGAGAGTTTCCTGCAACCTCAGTGAAACGAGCCGACCGTGCACGTGCTGTGGAAGCTGTGGTGCACTCACACTCACTGTGACACCTGCAGCCACACACTCTGACAGCTATACGGTTTATTAGCCTGGTCTGAAGGGTCCCGTCGCATAGCAGGCGTCTGTGTGTCCCATCGATCTGCTGGTTGCCATTCTGACTGTGTGTGTGTGTGTGTGTGAGTGTGAGGGAGCCTAGTGTTATCTCACAGCAGTCAATACACCATGTTTTGACATTGGTGGCTGGAGATGGATTCCTTCCTTCACACTTCTCCCGCTCCTCCTTCCTCAGGCGTGTCACCGACACCACATTCCTAAGTTTCGTATACGTCACTACCTGACCTTAAATGCTCTCCTTTGCATATTCCCTTTTTTTAAATGCGGTCACGGATCTTAAGCTGAAGGGTTCTTGGAGCGTGTTAGGGTCCAAGTGGTGGTCCACATTAGGAGCTTTTCTCCTTCATGAAAGCAGGTTCCCACCTCTGAGGGTGAGTTTGTTTCTCCAAGTCAGATAGTGCCAGTGACCATAGTGTGGTCTGAAACTCAATTTCTGTCTCATGGTTTTTGCTTGTGTGGCCCATTTTAACTTTAAGTTATTTAACCCATGATTAATCCTGATTTATTCATGAACTTTGTCCATTTATCCAGTGAAAAAGCAACATAAGATTGTGTAATACTGCAAGACTGGACGTGCCTGCTCAGTCTACTTCTTTGGAGATCATTGTATCTGGAGATGCGAATGATTTTTGCTCTTGTCGGGATTAAATCCAACATGTATTATTATTAGCATTATTATTATTACCGAAAAATATGAATAATGACTGGACAAAATAACTTCAATGAGCCAATAAAGCAGGATGTGCTTCAGTTTAATGTTTGAGAAATGGCATATAAAATGGAATCACTGTCTTTTTTGAAGTGTGTTGTTATTACCCATCATATTTCAGACTCCCGCACATATTGTTTGTGGATGTTAGTTAGGTTTTAAATGAATACAAACTGCAATACATCACACTGTAAAAAGGAAAATCATAAATTAGGCCCTCGTAAATAGCTCACGAGCTGGCCACAGCTGTTTATCCCCAGCTTGAATCGCGTTCAAGGATCCTCCAGCATGGCTGACTCGACTGCTATCTATTATCGCTCAGCAGAGAGTAGAATGGAAAAGTCGTGAAATAACTTTAAATCCATGAAGAACATGCTCAAGACAGTCTATCGTGGAACCTCACATTAATTTGCAGCGCAACACATAAGTGATTTCAATATGTTACTTGTGAAAAAGTCAAATGTATGCAACTGACTCTGGCCACATCGGCTATGGCTTCATAAAGGAGTATTCATTCCCAGAGGAAGGGTCGCTGCCGTGTTCACCTTAAAATCACTAACCTATCTCTTAAAATTTTCACAATGTTTTACAAAAAAACCCAGCGAAAAGTCATTAGAAATATTGTTTGTCCCCCTCTCCAGCATTAGCGGGAGTGTGATTGAAAATATGCACAGCAGCAATTTCGGTTTAGATTTTGATTCCAATTCCCGTTATGCTAATTCCAGAAGGGCCCGCGGGTACAACATGTTTTTTTGTTAAATTAACAGCTTTAATAAGTGCTTTTGTTCTCCATATTACTGAACCTATTTATTGATGTTGGAGATTACTCTTATGCTATAATATTTTTAGGGCTTATAGAAAATAATTCATCCTTCAGATATACAATAATCTTTAGCCTGCCAAAAACAAACACACTAACTCAGTATCTTTTTTCAGTTGAATACCTGTTGTTATGATCAGAAGAAAGGGAGAAATAATTATTAATGAAATAAACAATTGTCAACCAAATATGACATTCATAAGGCCTTAAAGAGGGCACAAAAATGTCCCTTCTAGAAATGAAGGTGTTTGTGGAATCAGGTATGAAGCTCGAACACTACACACTGTGATGCTGAACCTAGCTGGACAGCTACTTGTTCCCTGACTAATATTCAAGTGACTTAAAAGGCCGGGAACAAGCTTCTTAGATTTGACATTAGTGAATAAACACATCATCTGTGGTTCTAGCTGCACCTCTACACTGATCAAGTGAAAAGCCACCCACTCTCTCGTGTCTCATTTGATGCCAGACAGCGTGTGTGAGGACTAGGATGGAGGGTCATGCTGCTGTGCTCTGTGCTCCCTGATCTTTCATCTGGATGCTCCACTTTAGCCTGGAGGTGGCTGCGTTTATTTAAGCAGATGGTTGGCCACACATCGTTCAGTGACCCCCCCCACCACCTCTTACGCAGCCCGCAGGGCCACGACATGTGTCCAGACCTCCAAGTTGTTCAAATGAATGCATTATTTGCATTATCTTCTAAATGCAGTCTCTATGAAGAGGAGGCTGATTTGTGTGTGTACAGTAGCCACCTGCACACACACTCCACAGTCATTGACAACCTGACACTGGAGACGGCGTCAGCAGGGACGGTGAACGTGGAAAAGGGTTATAGTAGAGCACGCGTCATATCGAGACTCGCGGCGTACAGCGCAGCACAAAAGCGTTCTCTCCGGTTCGCCCTTTATTTTTCTGCACCGCAAAGTTATATGAAGGGCATCAGGCAGGCCTGGCGAGCTGAGTGCAGAGTGACAGCGGCAAACGGAGTGATGGCTCGGCCCGATAAACACCCAGCGTCAAATGAAAAGGCTCTGCGCTTGCCATCATCCCCTGTCACAATGCAATTACTGAACAGAGTGATAGCAAGATAGCAGCCCCCACTGCTAGCCAGCGTGATAAAAGTATTGACTGATTTGATTGAATGATTAAAATAATGCAGACATAAAAATGGGGTGAAGATAGAGAGGGATGGCAGGGAGCAATGGAGAGATGGGTTTGAGGGCTGGGCTCGGAAAAGTGAAGCTTTGTAGATATGGTTATGTCATTATTGTGCGTGTGTGTGTGTGTGAGAGAGAGAGAGATAGTTTCGACATCTAAAGGCACTTTTGGTTTGCTGCTTTTGTTCACTGTTGTTTCATTTCTGTCTCCCTGCCTCTCAGGTTGCCATTTGTGCTGACGTGACGGAAGTCCTGCTATCAGATGGGAATGAGAAGTCCATTCAGAGTATCCTTTCATCGTCCTCGCTCTCCCCCTGCTATCTGTGCATCAGACTCATTCATATGGAATTGTTTCTGCGAACCTTTGTTTCACTATTTAAATCTGGAGCTGTGTTGCCGTCTCCAGCGTTAGAGGGAGTGTGATTGAAAATATGCACAGCAGCAATATCAGTTTAAATCACGGGTGTCGGACTTGATCACACTCAAGGCTAAATATTAGACAAAACCTGTCTTTGTCACTTTTTAACTGGAATTAAAAGTGGAAGCAGAACGTGACATCAGGCCAACTTGAGAATCAAAACACATCAGTTGCTTCCATGCATCCGCTTTTCCATTGTACAGTAAATGAATTCTCTTCTATCTGGGTCATAAGATCACTTTCTGAAACAGCCTGTAGAACGATAAAGCTTGAACACCTTAATCTTTGCACGTCACTGAAGGTGGTGTTTTTGTAGTTCTTTAAAGTCATTTTAAATTGAAATTTTCTTCCAAAGACGTGTAAAGCTTTTGCATGCCACAAAAAATGACTTGGTGGGCCTGGTTTGGGCTCAGGACCATGAGCTGGAGTTTGTGGTTTCATTCATGAGAAACTGAACTTGGGTACATCTGGAAATAACCAGTAAATATCCCGTTATTATGAGTCTATAAACTGGTATAGACACGCACCCCCTTCTCCAAATTTGGATAGCAACATCATCACTTTCAAGGGTTTCAATACTTCCTCAGATGGCGCTTTGCCTTGTACATTAAGGTAAACATTTGTCTGTGATCCAGGTCCCAAAAAGAGCGGAATGTTCGTTCAAGCTCAGTCATTGTTGTCCACCTGTCTGCCCATCAACTTCCCCACCCTGTCAGAGACGCCACCACAATGGGGAAAAATCCCGACTACAACCCAGTGATGTGACTCTGCATGCTCCCCTGCTGGAACAGGCCTGCGGCAATTGTGTTTTTTTAGGACAAAAACAGGTCACTAAAGTCACCTAATTTTTGGTAGCATTTTGTTAAGCTACAGTGTGTCTTGTTGGTGGAGTTCTGCCCCCATGTGTGTTCAACTCTGTCATTTGACTCAGAAAGGCTTCCAGTCGGCACATGATTCCTGAAACTCTGACAAGAGGCCGGACTTGTGTTGAGCTTGGTTACTGTTGTTGACTGCGCAGGACAGTGTTAAGGAATGAAGGAATCCACCAGGTCAGTGAAGTTGTGAACCCTCAAGATGCGTGTCTCATCTCATGCGACAGAAAACCAGCATTGCGTGGGTCAAACCCTTAGTTTCTAACATCATTGCTTTCACTGGCTTCCCAACTTCCTCAATGGCACTTGTCAGGTAAACTTTTGTCTGTGATCAAAGGCAGACCAAGTTCTGTCGTTGTCGTCCACCTCTCTGCCCATCAAACTCCGACACAACTCCAAAACTTCCCCATCCTGTCAGAGACACCCCCACACTGAACCCTGGGATGTCTATTCCCCTGCTCTTTGTTCCCCTTACTCTCCATTTAACCAAGGTTACTGGACAGATCACACTTGTTTTAGCTTTCAGTTTGACCTCCTTAAGTAAAGTTGGTTTATCTCCCTCAAAAAATAGATCAAACTTCTGCCCAATTTTGCAAAAGCCCAAAAGAATCTGCTATTCCGTCTGCTCCCCTCTGATCAATCTGAAGTGACTCTCTGTCACGCCGTCATGAGTGGAAAGTACATAGCACACAGTGTGCCGTAACCTTGGCGTCTCAGCCCTGAAATCAGGGTTGAAGTGAAAGAAGAAAAGCTGTCCACCTCCTTTTATCTTTAGGCAAAAGCAGCAGATGGGGCACCCACCATGACAAGCAGCCAGCACCAGCGTTCAACATGGCATCTACCAATCCCAGCTGCCCACAATGCCATGTTAAGAGCACAGTAATTGCTGTCCTGTCAGATTTCGTCCTAGAAGCGCTAAAGCTGCGACTTGATGAGTTTTTTAAAAAAGCGGGAACAATCGAGCTTCGTCTGCCAAGCTTCGGTGGTTAAGTTTTAAGCCTATAATTAAGTTTTTTGGTCAAATCTTGAGGTGATATTTTGGCCAACAGTTATTGTCGTGAGTGGAGTATTGATCGCCTGCATGCTTTGGTATACAATTTGCGTCTTTGTTTTCTTCGCTTGTCTTTTGGGGTCTTCTTCCTGTAGCTCAGACAGCTGTGTCACTGTCTGACTCTTCTGGGTTTAATCTGAGGACAAAAACACCTATTTTTTAAATCAACCTTTCATTTATTTCAGCACTCTTTCGACTAAAAACATTGTTTTTGCATTCATTTTTTTAAGGAGAACGTGTGAAAAATTGACCTGAGCTTTGCTCCCTCCACCCCAAAACTTTCTTTGTTTTTCCAGTCGACTGATATTCCATTTATAACTCTCATTACAGTACTACTCCGATCGCGGTACTGCTCGACAAAAGCTTCATACTCTTGACCGTACAAACAATACACGATTGAGCAGCTGCTTTGTTTGGTCTCACAAACATGAAGGATTTCTAAGTGGAAATGTCGTCCATTCAGAGACCATCACCACGCTTCCTCCTGCGACACACTCCTCACTCTTGCTGTTGAGTTAACAATAGTCAGATGGCAGGTTGTGATACGACCTGGGGTTTACACACAAACACAGATGAGACGATTTATGTGAAAAGAATGGACTTGAATGGATGACGCTCAGATATATCTGGAAAGTAGACTTACTGACCTCCTTCAACATTCAACACAAACAGGATCCATTGAGAGGAGAGAGTCTGTGCAGCTGTGACCTTGAACATTCATCTTGAAAATCAATGCAAGTGTTCCATTAAGGATGATTGATGCATGTCAATGGCCACTATTCCAAACCAAATATTCCTCCTTCAATAGTTAATAATACTTCAGTCTTTCATTTCATATTTGTGTCTGTCTTGCCGGTGGTGCATGAATGTGTACTTGTTTATCCTACCTTGTGGGGACCATTTGGCTTGAACCTACAGGGTCTGTTTGAAAATAACTGGGTCACTATAATGATTTTTAAGTTTGGTTCAGAGTCCTGGTAAACCTTAGCTGTTTAGGACAGTTAGGTTTAGGGTGAGTGGCTAGACAACGCATTATGGCAATGAGAAATGTCCACACTAGGGTAGCAATACAAACGTGTGTGTGTGGGTATGTGTATGTGTCCTCTGTGCCTAAGGGGAAATCATCTTTAATTTCGATAACTACTGGTCTACACAAAGATATGTGTACACCGTGTTCAGATTTCTTTTGTTACTGTGTCCTCATGAACTGTCATTCATCTTCATATACGTGGGTACAGTCCATGGCAACCTATACTTACTCCCAAGGCGTCAAATAGTGACACAACCTGCCTTCTGTGTTGCACGTGGGGCTGAAAGTGTTCCTTTCCGGCATCGTGTTCCAAACGGAGAGGTCAGGCCATGAGCGGGGGAGACGATCGGGCGCTGTCTTCACCATATCGCTCTCGATGTCCCTTGGTAAAAAGGTACATACTGCAGCACTTTGTGTTTCTCTCCCCCTAACTGAAGGTTCCACAGAAACCATGGCCCCTATTTGAAACCCCAGAGCTGGACTGGGAGGAGAGCTAGTAAATGAGCGATCAAAGCCTGGGAAGAGGTGCACTTTTCTTGGGCTCCTGACAGACCTGACTTGAACTACATTTTAGCTGCTTGGTGTGGATTTGGGGGGTGAGCTGTCGAGTGGTGTCCGTGTTCGCTGACCTCTCCCCTAGTGGTGTGCTGTTGATGAGATTACAGTAATCTGCTCTTCGCTCTGTCATCTCTCTGCGTAGCACAGTGACGGTGCACTGCAGGTGTTCTGCTCTTCTGTTTGTAAATGAGTTTGTGCCAGCATAGACGTCAGTTACTTCCAAGAAAAGTCTTTTACATTTTGAATTGGCTCTCCAGCTATCACTCCATCTATCAAGTTGTCACGCGGCCCTGCTCTCTGCTCTCCTCTCCATCTCCCCGTCGATTGGATTTGTCTCAGCTCTCTGCTGGCTTTAAAGACAGGGAAATCCTAATTGAATTGCTTTGCAACTCCACAGGCCAGTGTATTAATAGACAACTTAACATCAATCGCCCTGCCTGCGTGTGCGTGCGTGCGTGTGTGTGAGAGAGATGATGGTTAAAAGCCTTTCAATTGATCTTCAGCTTGATGCTGCTGATGCTGGACGACTTACCGGTTACTGGAGTTCATCTCTCAGATATTGTCATGTCTCATTCTGAAGGCATTCTTCCTGCTCTTCTCTTTATCAACATCAGAATCTGACATTTATCATTGTGTCAGATGCAGAAAAAGAAAAAAAACTCTCACCTAATATTAGGTTTTTAATGCACACATAATGAGCTGAAGCGGGATGGTTTGGTTCCTCTGATCTGGAGAGATAACAGAGTCCATTTCAATGCAAAACATGTGATGCTCTGTAGACTGTCCTAGTCTGGGAAAGGAACCACTGAACACCACAGAACTCTTGCAACTCTTGCTGAGGGAGATGGACTGTCAGGTGGAAATCCATTTGTCTCTGGTCTTTCCTCACATGCGAGCCGGACATCTGACACTTCAGGTATCAGGTGAATAATGTGCTCAGCTGTTGGGGGAACTCTCAAGTGTCCTCTGTCTCACTCATTTGGGCTGGTGTTTTGAGGAAGTGTGTTTTGTGTCGTGCACCAGGCCTGCAGCCATTCCTCTGCCAGCTACTGTTGTAAAACCAATAAAGTTTGTGTCACCTTGCGGTGCTTCATGGAGTGATGAAGAGAGTAGAATTTGGTGCTCAATACGTTGTACTCTTATTACAAAAAACAATTCAAGCCTTGCTGAATGTGGTTTTCCAATGATGTCTTCATGGTCTTTAAAGGTTGTCCTTAAGAGCTTCTCCCAGACGTGCGTGGGGTTATTGAGAGAAACAAGCAAGCAGGACTCTTTGGGTCGGCGAATGTATCGAGCAGGTGAGACAACTTTATCTAATCTGTTACTCGAGCAGTGTTAAATGCAACCATTAAGTTAAATGTTCACCTTCTTACCTTGCTACCACTACAGATACCTTGTTCCTGTACCTATTGAATGTGTTCCGAGGAAAGATTCTGATTGTAGCTCCATTTTGGTGCATTCAAAATGTCTATTTCAAAAACACCAGGGCATTATGGGTTTGTCTTCTGGAGGAAAGCCAGCTCTGTCATCCTCAGTTGATGCTCATCATAAGTGTTCCCTATCGTGCACATTGATGTCCAGACTGCTTGATGGATTTGTGTAGCATTCAGGACCCTCCGTGATGCATTTTTGCTCTTTTCTGTCAAGAGTAGCATTCATTAAAGCTGTTTTGGTGAAGCGATGGCTAAAGGATTCCACTGCAATGACCATTAGCGCAGTAGTACTCCATCTGAAGACCACGTTTCCAAGGTCTCTTGTCTCGGAATGAACTGCATTTATCATCGGTCTGGTCTTGGGTCTGGGAGGGGGTGGGAGGTCTCGGTATTCAGTTTTTTTTTTTTGCAAGATCAGTTGATCTTTTGTCAGGCCTTGCTGAATGCGCCCAAGTCTCCTGCCCAAGTCACCACAACGTCCCCCCAAACACACTTTGCACTTGTACGTGCAACACAGACCCGAGTACTGGACAGAAAATGAAGACATGAGTCGGGAAATATGGAGAAAATCTAATGTGTTCGGCCAGTTTGCTAGTTTGCTCATTCATTAAACAATAGTAAATGTATATAATATATAATTTTCTGTGGTCAGGTAACAAAGATGTACATTTAACTTTGTTTTTCAAAAGGAGGAAGTAAAAAAGAGGAGAAAATGTTCCTCATTGTTTGTGAATCTGTCCAATACAAAAAGCTGATGTACTTTGTCTTCTTAGAAGTGATGCCTCAAAAGCATTGCGTGACTCGTGTCGCCCACCGTGCAGCAAACTAGCCATAGCAGATGCTAGTCTCCTCCCTGCGCAAAAGCTTCCTGGTCCATCGAAGGCTCTCAGAAAAACATCGTCCACTTGGTCTTGCACTCTTTGTCTTTCCCGCATGCGTGTATTTACACAAGAGCAAGATGGAGTGAAAAAGTAAACGTATAATTAGGCCACATTACTTGGACTGTTTTCTTTTCAGATTATGCCTCCTGTCATCGCCCGCTCCGCGAGAGAGGGCGAAGGCTTCCATGCGATTGGACAAGATCGGGGGGAGGAAGGGCGGGCGGGCCGTGAAGTGTGTGCGTGTTCATGTGTGCGTGCGCGCGTGTTTGTCCAGACCTCCTGCAGGGAATGGAGATTGTGTTTCTAGCAGGCCCTAATGTTTTGTTTACTGAGTGTTAATAATGCCTAATTAATAATCCTCAATCTGCCTGACAGTCTGGAGAGTGAAAGGGAGAGTGAGGAGAGAGCAGGAGCAACCACAGTGCTGATTCACCAACACTGTTGTGGGATTCAGTTTAGGCCCGACCAGGACTTGATTCTGGTCAACACCCTGCTGTCGTTGGGGGCTGCAGAGCGTGGAGGCTCTCACTTCCCTTTATGAATGTTGTTGAGTGCAGGAAATTAGATTTCCAAAAACTCTTGAGAACTGAATGGAGCACTGCGACCCAGCGTAGTGGGTTGAGTTAGTTCAGACTTAGATGGAACTATGTTGCCGGATTTCACGTGGATCTGTGTCCGGCGTACAAACTTGACGGCACTGATGGCAGCAGGGATCTTACGAAAAAAAATATTGCGAAAAGGTTTCGGTGTCAGTCCACTGCTCTGGGTTTGCGGCAAACCAAAGGCTTTCCTGTTTGAGTTGTTGTGTTCTTGTGTAGATTTTAATTATTTTCTTTAAGGCCATGTTTACTCAGAGTGTCAACTTTTGTCTGATTCAACGCATTCAAAAATAGGAATTCTCTAAATGGATTTCATTCAAATGTTGTGTGTTGACACATATGTATCCTAGTGAGGTACAATTTTGGGGAAAACACCTCCTTGTGGGACCCTTGTGCCAGACCCCACAAGGTTCAGCGTCAGTTTGAGGATGAGGCCTTCAGAATAACTTGGTCATTATTACTGGGTATACGTTTGGTTCAGAGTCCTGTTTAAGGTTCGACTTTTGAATTGGATGCATTTAGGAGGTTTAGTTTAGAGGCTGGGGAAACTGTGTGTGTCTCACGGTCTCTACTGCAGCAGTACAAGTCAACCAGAGACCAAGTGTAACAAAGCTCTCTCTCCGTGTTCCTCAGTAAACTCTTGGGGTTTTTTTTGTCTTTGTGGCAGAGTTGTGCGATGGGACTGTGAGTCCACCATCTCATCGCTAGAGAATCACTTTGATGTCATCATGTGCGCAGACTGGTAAGTACTTAGACACAAACATACCAAACACACCGTACAGCCACTTTTATCTGTGTCTTCGCAGCATTACACCTCACTTTTGCACCATTTTTGTGTGGCCCCCCCACAAGCAGCGGGACCTTCCCTCTCACTCATCACACTTACGTACATAAACCCAGCCGCCTGCCTGCCTCCATTTTACACTAAATTGCCTCGTTTTCATGCTTGGTGTCCCAGCAAATGGATGACTTAGGCAAATTGCAAATAATTGCGCCTTGACAAGGAAGGAGACGGCGTAAGATAAAGAAAGATTCGAGGGCGGATGCAGGGAGGAGAAGAAATGGAGATTGAAATGGAGAGATGGAGCAACATAAACACAACAATTAGCCCATCTGTCATTGAAATGGTGATCTGCTGGCCAATCAAGTATTAAATCTTTGTACTGCTCAGTTGTGCTGCTGGAGGTAAAACGCGTCCTGCCTGGACACGTGTGACCTGTGCGGTGACATTCTGGGATTGGAAGAAGGCGGCTTTTGAATCACAATGTCCTTCTCCTGATCCACTTTGTTGCAGAAGTTCAGGGTGAATTTGTGGATGGAGGGACGGACGTGTGTTGCTCAATGAAACACCTTGTGTTTCGGACATCTGCTGTGTTTTTATCAATTCAAGTTCATCAGTGTATTATCAAACAAGAAGCAGGAAAAGCAAGTTGTCAAAGGAAACAGGGACAAGTACCCAGTATTGACCATTTAAATGTGTTTTGGTAGCTTGCAGAGTAATGTGTGCATCCAAGCTTTAAAAAAAATGGCTCCTTATTTTCAGCTAGATGTGGCTTTTCAAACTAAAGTGAACAAGACAGGAGTGTAGATTCTATTGACTTTGCTCTTTCTACTTGGAGCCTTTTGTCTGAGTTAGTGCATTGAGGAAGCTTAAATGGCATTCATATCGATAATGGAAGTCTCTTTTTTTGATAAATAAACTACATTTACTTCTTCTATATGGGCATATAAGCACACATGCTGGGAAGACTGACATTCTCTTCCTGGAAACGTTTACACTAGGCAACTCTACTGCCTGCAAGTCTGCATGTGTATCACCTCTAAAGTGCTGCATTATCAAACACTGTCATTATTATTGTAATGTCACGGTCACTTTATGTAATAGTTGGGTACTAAACCCAGCAAGAGAAAGAATGCAGGCTACTTAATGAAGGATATTTCAGAGCGCTCTAATGCATGCGTGTGTCACGGAGCAAAGAGAGAGGAAAGTGTGGAAAAGGAGTAAATTAAATGTGAGTCTCCCATATAGTGGCTGGTTGAGATTGAAGTCACGTGTTTGCTGATTGCTGCAAGATCTTTTTCGCCGTGCTGCCCTTTTATCGGCGTGTGTACGCAAGTGATTCTGTAATAATTGCAGTGGTGGATGGAGGAGAGTGATGGCTGACCGATAAATGGGTGCGTCTTCACAGTGATCACCTGAGAAAAGGTCAACAACGCAGCTTCCACACTGATTAATTACATCTCCTACCGGCAGCAGTGGAACCACTGCTGAGAGGAGGAGGGCGACGGGGGGTGAGAGGAGGCTCCAGGCGTTCATTTGCTCAACTTTATTGCCACCTTTCGAGGCTGCATTGTGTCTCACAGATGGAAGTTATCTCTGGTGAGAATCAGCATACAGCGCGATGCCAACTTACCTGTATTCCACTGCATCATCTTGAGCACATTCCAAGCATAATATCTGTACAAACTGTGAGAAACATTATGTGAAATGTAAAATGCTGGAAAGGAGTATATTTGAAATAAAATCTAAAATTTGGCACAAGTGAGTTCTCACTGAACAATTATTTGAGATATTTTGAATTTGAAGGGAATAAAAATATTTTTAGGAAGCAAAAAGCATATATGCGTTAGTATAGACAGTAGTAGTAGTATAGATAGTAATAAATGTTTTGTGATGTCCATTTAAGCTCACATCAAACTCAAGGGCACCAGGTCATTTCATATGGCTCAAATTCAACCTGTTGCGTGTTGCAAATTCAAAGTGCACTGCTTCAAGTTCGAAGAGTGTCTCTTGTGCTGTCATTCAGAGACAGTGGTGAAGGAGAACAAGCACCGTAACACCGAACACAGAGATAAATACTTTCAGTTTGCACTGTGTTGTGGATGTCCAATGGCATAATTGATGCGTAGGTGTTTCAGTCAGGGTCAGGATGTGCAGGGGTAATGATCGTAAGCTCCCATTGTTGGACCATAGTTCCTCGTGATTATGTACTTCATTCACGATGCTGAAATGTCAACACCGTCAGTCAAGTTTTTGATGTCATTAGGTACTATATGTACTAACTGTATTCCACAAGCAAACCTTTACGGAGCACTACCCCAAAGCCTGAGGGCATGTCCCAATTCTCAACACTTGCTTTTGGCTCTAACACTCAGTTTTGCGCGTTGATGTGTTAGTGTAGTGCGTCCCAATACTCCTAAGACAGTGGGCACACTGTGTTCACTCTTGAAATGAGCCCTTCAAGCCGACGGGGCTCCGGAGCTGACTTGAAACGAAGAGTAAGATGAAGTATGGATTGATTCCCAGAATACTGAAGCGTGAATTGAAAAACTTTACTTAAAAACAATGGGGGATAGGACATCAGGGACATTTTAGTAACAAGGCCTACCCTTCCGTTTGTTTACTTTGTCCCCATGTCCTTTTTAGTGACCTAAAGGGTCCACCGGAGGAGTGGGCAAACTGTTCCACAATGGGCCGCAGTGGGTGCGGGTTCTTGTTCTGTTTTTTCAACTGCGCCTGATTGGTCAAACTGTGTTAGCTTATTTGGTTGGAACAAAAACCCTGCACTTTTAGGACCGGATTGGCCACGTGTCCGACAAAATTTACAGTACCGCATTAATGTGTATGTTGTTATTTCCTCTTACCTAATGACAGTTGGTTAGCATTCAGACTAACATTAACGTAAACGTAACACACCGCAAAATAGCACAAAATCTGTGTTGCTTCACCAAACGAAGTAAGATTATCAGCGCTGATGCAAGAGGTTGTAAAAACACTAGTTGGCATTTCCAATTCTTAGGGATGTCAGTCACTTCTTTCTTGTCGTTGGAGGGCACTTCATAGTGGAGGGCACTCAAAACCAAGTGCTAGTGTTAAGGGTGAGAAATGGGATTGGGCCTAACTATTACCCCCACTTTTTTGTTTTGTTCAGAAATGCCGCAGGAGGTGAAACATTTCCTTCTGTTCAAACCTAACATGCAACACGGATGCCTGATTTCTGCTTTGTCATAATCAAGAGTCAGTGCATTTTAGTCTCATATTTCCTGATCTGTCACTCATTTGGTGACACGACATTCGGCCCCTTACTAATGCTACGTTCCAGTTTTAGCACAAATGGGGAGTTGGAATGTCACAGCTGAATTCAGCGTCTTCCTGTTGGAAAAAAGAGAGTGAGGTCCACGCTAGTTGTTCTCACCTGTGCCTTGTCCACATGCAAGCAAATTCTTGATAAATACTTGCTGTGTTTGCAACTAGAAAACCTGGCAGTTGAAGAGCAAACACTGCGTTTCTTTTCACACATGCCGCTGATTCAAAACTTCTGCTTCCTGTTTAGATTCAGGGAGGCCATCTTGGTTTGTGGTGAGGATTCTCCCACTTTCCAACCTGAAATTTAGCATCAGGTGACATAACTGGGAGGCGTAACAGCAAATTTACGAGCACAACTGGAACGCATCACGTTTAAGTTCTTGGCCTGTTTGAGTTGACACTCCTGGTCTACACCCATGTCTGTATCAGGTGATTGGTTCATAGACTGCAACCAAGTAGATCTCATTGTACTTAGTTTAAGCCTTCAGTGTCCCAGCTGGGAATAAAGTTGGTATTGATGATGTCATTGTTTTCCTCAGTCTCACCCAACAACATCCTCCGTGCAGACAAATATAGCAGCGTTCACATGCCTACCCTTACAGCGCACTCTGACCCTTGGTTTGTTTTGGCTACAAGGTCCTGGGTGGGAGGGGTCAGCGTGGAACAATTGTCCTGGTCGAGGTGACCTTTAAAAGGAGCTTCAGTCCATTAAGGAGTCCATGATGATGACCTGCTCGCTGTCTTTTTTCATGTTAATGTGGACGTGTTCATTAAATCCATTAACCCTGAAGCAGTTCTTGTTGAATGTTGAGTGAAACATCTCCTGAATGGTCCTCTTGGTTGCCCTCCTTGTGACTCCTCGTCCTTCCTCTGCCCTGGTTTATCGCCAGCGTCACGTCCGACCCCACCAAGTTACTTCCTTGTTTTTCTTGCCACTCACTTTTCCTGTGCGCTGATATCCGTGGCAAAATAAACCAAACACAAACTTCTCACCTTCCAAGTCAAATAAACTTGGCACTTATGTCCATCCAGGAGAACAATAAACTTAACCCATGCGTGCGCACATCCTGGGTTTTTTTCGCTGACGTGTGCTCTGAAGCTCGCGTGCAGAGTTCACAGATGGGATTGGAAAGTGGGGTCCAGATGACTTGACGCCTCACCTGTCACCGGAGAGGGTTGTTTGGGATTATGTCAAACCTGCACGCATTGTTGCGTTTTAGTCAAATTACTCTGCTCTCATCTGAAATTATAGGCGCGCACGTGGCCCGGGAGACAGATGCCGCTTTGATGTGGCATTAGTTCATTTTATGGTATCAAATATTTGTTTTTATTTTGCTCACTTAACAAGTGTGTTTGGCTGCATCATCCTACATTTATTGTAGCGATGTATGAGACTGAAAAAGAGTTGATGGGTCGACATTGAGTCTTGAGTTAAGGGTTCCAGTTATCATGGTGTCCTGTCGATGAGTGAAAGAAAGAGAATGGAGGGCGAGGGGTGGCGGCAGGGTCATTGCTCTACCCATCAGTGTAGGTGGTGGTCTGAAAGCCCAAGCTCTGGATTGACCCATTGGTCTACAGACGGAGTCTCAACCTTCATCTCATACTTTGAGGACAGAGCGCAAGATTGTAGATACACGTATGAGCGTCTGGACGCTGCAAGTTTCTGAGCACTTTTTCGATTCAAGGATTACAATTATATAATACCATAGAAGTACACTGCCACAGCATGGGGAACCTGTATTGAATCATCACTGACCAAACTTTTGTCTGTAAAACAATGCATTTAAAATTAGTTAGAGGTGTGGTCAGTGACCTCGGAAAAGGGTTTGAGCAGGCCACTATTCAAGGGTTACCAGAGCTGATAGACATGTCACCAGACAAACATTTTGAGGGCTGTGTTAACATGATTCTAGATTCGTAGTGTGCTTTCCACTGGTGTTTAAAAAGCTCTCTGTTGTGTTGCTCTTGCTTCTATGTTTACATCTGCTGGGGGACACTGTGGGTATTAATACCTCTAATTCACTAGTGATGTATTTAACAATGAAGAGTGTGTGTGCGTCCTCTATGGCACACACACGGTCATACATGAAAGCGAGATGTTCCTCTACGATAACTGACTCAGCTGAAAACCCATGAAAACTAATGCAAATTGGTTTTTCCTGCTCTCCCCAGGTCGGTGGATTTGTTTGTAAACTAAAGGAAAACAAATAACCTGCTGCTTTATCTGGAGCTGCTATCATAAATTCTGCACCCTCCTCTCTCTTTTTCAGTTTGTTTCTGGACCAGTACCGAGCCAGCCTGGTCGATGCCATAAGGAGATTACTGCAGCCCAATGTAAGTGTGTACTGTACACCCCCTTATTTCACATCACCAGCCCCTTTCTCAATCATAATTAGGACTCACCCCGACCTCCTACACGTTAATAGTCTGAAGGGATTAATATCATGTAACGCTTTAATGCTTCTGCCTCGCTGTGATCGCACTCTCTTTCTCTCCACTGCTCTCCCTTCATCATAAAACCAGGGCAACTTCTTCCTTTTGCCCTCCTGATAAGACCCCCCGCCGTGACCGGCGAAGCAAATGGGGGGGAAAAAAAGCAAAAAGCTGGAAGAGATAGGGTTGAGATTTCTATTCATCTGAGGGAAGTGTGGTGCGTTTTAAGTACAGAGGCCATGTGGGTGGAGGGATTGTGTGTTTGTGAGGAAAGATGAGCAGACTGATGGAGGAATGGTTTTACATCAACTGTATTACTGGGCAATTAATTAAAATATATATGTATATACATTTTTAATCTGTACAATTTTGTCTCTTTTGTAGTGAAATATGATGTAATTGTTGTAGAATTTATGATATGATATTTATATTTTGCAGTAAATTCATGTGTACAAAGACTTGCCAAATAAACTCTTCTTTAGTTTTCCTTTATTTTGGGCGTTTTGTCTTGACATTTTGTTCTCACCTTTTGGCCTGCAAGTCCCTCGACCCCTGATTTTAGGTTCCAATTTCACAACAGACAAATTGGTGACTACAGTCCGGTGTGTCGTCACTGAACTCCAGTTTGTGGCCCTACAAACACCTTGAGTGGGTCTACTCCAGCCGAGGTATTTTTTTAGGCCTACAGCAGAGGTGGGAAATTAAATTTCCCAAGGGGCCAGGTTATATGTTGTGGGCCGTCAAACCCAAAGAAAGGAGGGTAAGGGAAAATTGAAGAAAATGAAGTGATGACTATGAAATTACACTTAAAAATGCACAGAAAATGTCGGTTTCTTGTGTTTTATTTAATTTAAACCACATTCCATCTAAAGATTTTCCATGTGTCTCATACATTTCAAGATCTAGTTTCAATTCTGATGTATTTTTAGGGACAAGAAATACTCCTGAATTAAGAAAAATAATCAAACACGATTATTATTATTATTATTACAATTATTATTCTGTTATATTTCAGTTTCATCATAATAAAGAATGCACGAGACAAAAATGTCAGAGACAACTACAATGCACGTTTTATAGTTGTACTCTGACTCCAGCAGGGCTACATAAATACAGAAAAGGGCCGCATTTGGCCCCCGGGCCACACTTTGCCCAAGTCTGGCCTAGCATGGACTGATGTAAAGCAATGTAGCACACATGCCAGGCCTGTGGGTGGCGTTGTATTGTCCTTGCTTGCTCATGCAGCTTGAGCGTCGACGAGATGGAGGTTTTATTTATGAGTCATAGGTAACTACAGATCAACGTTAGCTTGTTGCAGTACAACTAAAACCAAAGTCCAGGGGTTGGACACAGTAGTGGAAACACCTTAAAGCGGAAGCTCTTCTTCTTGCTGCTAGCAGGTGGAAAGGCAGCGCCGACATCCGGCTATTGTTCAACTGTTAAGTCTCTGTAATCCACGCACGATAATTCAGCAGCTAATATGATTTTAGTGTCGGCCTTCAGGCTGCCGCTGCCACAACAGGCTTTGCCAAATATGAAATAATTTGCTAAGCTGATTAAATAATTAACAAATCCATTACTACTTCCATCTAATGGCTCTAATTTGTGGCTCCTGACAAAGGTGGGCTGGATCCTCTTAATCAGCTGATTAGTGGCGGGAGGATTTTGTTTGTTTTGTTTGCTCCTGTGTGGAGCAGGGGATTGTACCACTGCATATTCACATGAAAAATCATCAGTCAGACAGGAGTTATCTGGCTCTTTCTCTTGTCTCTTTTCATCCTCCTGTGTGTGTGTGTGTGTGTGTGTGTGTGTGTGTGTGTGTGTGTGTGTGTGTGTGTGTGTGTGTGTGTGTGTGTGTGTGTGTGTGTGTGTGTGTGTGTGTGTGTGTGTGTGTGTGTGTGTGTGTGTGTGTGTGTGTGTGTGTGTGTGTGTGTGTGTGTGTGTGTGAGTGAGAGAAAGAGAGAGAGAGCACATCCCTTTTGCTCTGTTTAATTAGAACAATAATAACATGATCAGCATGAAATACAACTGCAAGCTGGAGGATTTCAAAGAAACTTTGAACCTGTTTCTAATCCTCTTAGTGTTTGCAGGACGTCTGCGATGAACGCACACACCCAAGCACGCGCACGCACGCACAGTCTCAGAGGTGTTTTGTCTTCCTTATACACATGCACACGTTTTTCTGGCATTGTTGATTGGATTTTATTTTTTAAGATTTTTTTCAGTTCATACTGAAACAACTATATAATTAACTGCATCATAGCTAATAACTACAACCACAATATTGCCAGGTTGAGACCAACTAACATGTGCATGAAAACGAGTTGATTGTTATGAACTCAGTCCAGCGAGACAGAGGACAGAACAGCTCCCTTCTTCAACATAATAACCCCAGGGTACAGAAAGAAGATGTTAGTAGTATAACACGTGTCATAAATGCAGCAAGTTGCTATGTTAGATCATATATATATATATATATATATATATATATATATATCCCCGACTTAAAACCTTTTTTTTTATTCAATTTCTGCCACCGCAGTGCATAGCAGCCCGGCAACGCATATGACAATTATGGCAGCCACCCGGCATCATGTACGAAAAAGTTGCTTAAAAACGCGACGGATTGACATTGTGTATCCTATACAGTCGTAACTACAACCCTCGCCTCAGGCATTTTTGAATGGCATTCGACTTAGGTCCAATCTGACTTACAACCGGTTGGTCGGAACCGATCCCGGTCGTAAGTCGGATGTTACTATATATATATATTGCTATCGCTATAGACTTACAATATCTAAACAAAATAACATAAATTGTGATGTCGATACAATACTGTGTCATCAAGTATCACGATGTTTGAGCTTCAAAAACATGTTTTCATATCAGAGAGTAAGAAGGATTGGCTGAAAAAGAGTCTTGCAAGGAAAGCACTTTATTTAGGATAAAAAATATTGTTCTGAAAGAACAGGATTTTCCACTACGAATATTGTCCTTATTATCTTTATCTTTACTCTATTATCTTTATTATCATAATAGTACACTTATTGCGAGCAAAACAAGTTTAGTATCACGCATTTATGTGACAAAAATGTGGAATTATTATTAGCTCAATCCGGTCGTTCAAGCTTGTGCTGTCTTCTTCGTTTGTTGATGAGAGTATTGCACCACCATCTACAGCCCTGGCATGTAAACTGCATTTAAAAAAAACGGACAGTAAAAATACATAGAGGTATTTTCTTCTTCTGTCTCTGCAGGGCCGGGCACTGGTGTTTGCGCCACTGCGAGGAGAAACCCTCAGACAGTTCTGTCGGCTGGCTGTGCAGGCCGGACTCTGTGTCTCTCAGAGCCAGCGGTATGACGCTCACGTTTGGGACATTCATCAAAAGGTATGTTTTGGTACACAATCATGGAGCGAAACGTTATATTATACATGGCGAGATTGGTCGTCCGTAAAAATGTGGTTCTAGGACAGGCTGCTCTCGTGGTCCCGGGAGCAGGGGATGGGGGGTTATGCTGCTGACCTCTGCGGGGGTGAGGGGGTTTCACAAATGACTGAGGCTGTATCATCTGTGGTCATCGACACCTGGGGTTGTGAAAAGTTTGTCGAAGTTGGCGGCAATGTCCAGCCAGTTAATGGAGCACCACTTTGATGGTTGAGGAGGAAAAAGAAGCGACAGAAAGCACACGAGTGGTCGTTGTTAAAAGAAGTGGAGTCCAGCTGTTAACTCCATTACAGCCTCAGAACGACTGGACAGCGAGGAGTGGACTCAATTGGTGCGCACGCGCTCACACTGGCCAAGCAATTGGTCCGACTGAACTGAAAAGTGCCTGGTAAAGTGGCCTGAATCACAGCGAGACAGAATGACTATCCGTTTAATGTTACTGCCAGGGTTTGTCACTCGCTTTATTTGGGATCATCGTTCTGATGTGGGCGGTGCCTTGTTTTTCCACAGAACCTTTTCTAAGTCCACATTTTGACTCTCGTACTCTTTCACTTTTATCAGTCATTTGTGACATTCTTGTTTTTCCCCCCAAACTGTTTTTTTTTTTGCTTTTAAGCTGGCCTGCATTGTGGGGAAGTGAACTTGTGGGGTGTGCTTAATTGGTTTCCTGCGGACACTCCGGTTTCCTCCCCCAGTCCAATAACATCCAGAGGTTAATTGATGACTGGTCATTGTCACCAGTTGTGCGAGGTGGTCTCTCTCTATGTGTCTGAGAGGGGCTTTTATTACCATGTTGCTGGTGATGCCAGCTGTCTCCTCTCTCAGCTCAGCGGAACAGAAGAAAGTCAGACTTTGACTTAAACTTGTCGAATTATTTTTATTGTTGCAGTGCTTCATGAGACATGTCGCCTCATTGATACACTTTGTGGCTGTACTTGATGTGGGTGGGTAATTACCTTTACACAGGGGCCACATGATATAAAAACAAATAAAATGTAGTTACTAAAGTATTAGGAAACAAGGAGGAATTATGTCAATATGCGATAAACCACTGAGGTGGCCTTCCATGATGTTCCAGGCATGTCCCACCTGGGCCACCATCAGGCTGGCTTTTGCTCATAGAACCAGCTTTTCTAATTTAATGTAACATTTAAATACAGCTGCTAATAGCTGCAGTGGGAAGAAAAAACAGACTTTTTTTTAAAGATTTACAGTGACGTCACTTATTGTTATTATTATTATTTTAACATTCCATGGACCGTGTCCAAGGCAAAAAAAAATAGGATGTCTGTTCCAATCATTTCAGATTTGAAGTCAAAACTATTGAAAGGGCACAAGTTCAGATGAAGAAATGAAACTCCACATAATTAACCAAAACTAATTTGTGTTTGGGTCGTGAACCAATCCGGAACGTTCGCAGCAGAGTTGTGTTTTGAGTCTTTTGAGGATTCAGTTTTGTTTCACTTTGCACTGCTTTAATGAATATTAAATGAATGAAAGCCAAAACACACAAGTTGTTACTTTGCTGCTCGGGTGAGGTCAGATGTGTTGAGCAGAATTTACGGAGGACTTTAATGAGGTGTGCGTGTTGTTTCCATGAGGTCCATGCCAGGAATGGTCTCAGATAAAAACTTATTGTGGTGCGTTCGGCCTCAGCTGGAGTGGGAGCGGCGACAGAAGAGCCGCAGTCATTTTCGCAAAAGGATACCATGCTCTATAAAAGAACAAAACCCAAGGACAAAGACAGACGGAAGAGAAAAGGGAAGAAGTTAAACACGAGTGAAAGCAAGAAGTAGCTCCCATGGGACTTAAGTGGAGGCTGCTGTCGCTGCTGTCAAATTTGAAAGAAATACAAGTTTGAGAAATGGGAGAATTGATCACATCTCAAGGCCAAAGAATATAAATGGTTTGTTCTGAATCGCTGCAGAAAATTGCCACTCAGACCTGTTTTAGTGTGAAACGCGTGTTTGACAACAGAGAGAGCGTGAAACTGGAATCACCCATCACTGTTTTCCACCCTTGTTTTTCGATAAGAGGACCAAGTAGCAACACTGTACAGATAGAAATGAATGAGCTTAATTGCACTTCACATATACACGCGCACACACACACACACACACACACACACACGTTTGTATTGCTTCCCTGTGGGGACATTGTCACGTTTGTCATCGCCATAACCCTTTCCCCAGCCTTACACCCTTGACTTAACCCTAACACAAACATACACACACATACAGACGTTTGTATCTCTATCCTTGTGGGGACCTCTCATTGCCATGGTGCTTTCCCCGGCCTCTCCCCCTAAACCTAACCATCCAAAACACATGGCTAACCTTAACCAGGACTCAAGTTGAAACCCTGTTATAATTGAAGGTTTAATCCTCAAATGATGCTTCAACTTGTGAGGTCCCCACAAAATCAAAAGGCCCCCACAAGGATAGCTATACCAGGTACGCACACACACACACACACACGCGCGTTCACACAAATGTGATTCAATCTTCTGTGCTTATCTTGATGAACGCATACTTTCAAATGGGCAGCTGCCACTCATTTGCACTTCACTCCACATTAGCTCATTCCACCATCCATGTTGTGCACTAGGTGAGGAGTTTAACAGTGTCATTGAGCTGGAATTCCACAACAATCTGTAGTTACATGGTACTTTAAATGACCCAAGAGCAGAATTTTGAGCATTGAAAACTCTGAAATCTCAAGTAACTCCACATTTTAATGGAATTATTGCTCCATGACGCCAATAAAGTCTTGCCCACTCCACCTTAAGTCAAACATACATTTGAATCATGGCTTAAACTAGAGACAAGATCCTTATTTACTTACTTTGACTCCCAGCGAATGGTGAGCACTGCAAAGATGATGGTCCACATACAATAAACCAATGTAGCTCGTATACTTTAGTCATGAATCAGCATCTTTGTATTGTCCACTCTGTGTTACAGTGTATCTAAGGACTTATTTATGTTCGGATGTGCACTAGCAAACCTTGCTTGACCCGACCAGTTGTTCCATTCAAGCTTAAAATCTGCCTAAGGGTGGAAAAATGTAAACGTTTCTTTGCAGCCTTCAGCCATTTCAGTTTACCCAGTAAACTGGATTAAAGGAACTTTGTGTGGAACTGTGACAAAGCAAGATTTGAGTTCAGCACCAGGTCAGAACAGCCCAGGTCACAAATTCCAACTGGTCGATACTGACTCCAGCAACACAACACTTATGTAGCTTTTAATAGAGCTAGTCGTGTAGTGTCACTGTCATCCAGACATAAAGTGTCCTGGCTGTCAGTGTTCATGGTTGGACTCTCTTAACATCCATAAAACCCTGAACCAAATCGTACAAACACATTTGGTGATCATACCTGGAAATATTTATGTATGTTAGATATTAAATATGGATTCCAGAGTCACTATCTTATTGTTCTTCGAGTACATCTTTTCATTCTTCATCTTTCACTCTTTGTCCAGATACTTCTTCTTTACTTCTAGGCATTGTCTTCACATTCATCTTTCTCTTCTTCTCCTCCGCCTTCTTTTTCTTCTGTCTTCTTCATATTCTTATTAGTTTTGCTACCACTACTGATCGAGCAAATAAAATGTGTATATCGTGGGTCGCATTATCAGGGTTTGATGATGTCACGAGAAGAAGGACCAAAACACCGATTTAATCCAGCCACACAAGCATCCAGGTGTCGCTGAATTCTATCTGTGTGTTAAGATGATAATTTTCTGCTTTCATTTGACAATACAGGAATTCTCTGTTTGATATTGTGCGGTCTCCCAAACACACTCTCAACCTCTGACACCGGCACACTCGAGGGGCCGACAGCAGCCGGCAAGCAGGCCCATCGCGCGGCAGATAGTCACTGTAAGAAGTGTGTGTACGCGTGTGCGTGTGTAAGCCCTGCGCTGGGACAGGCAGACAGGGCCGGTGCGTTATCCTCTTATCCCCACTGTTGTGGAATAGAGAGGCGAGCAGCTGGAGGGACTGCAAGCAGCCTGATAATGCCGGCGCTATTTTCCAACCCGCCATCTTAATCTTGTTACTCAAATGGTTGTGAAGAGAGAGTCATGAATTTTAATTTCTCTGAAAACACGCACACATGCAGAGGCAGGAGAGTCTTGTGCACATGTCAACATCCCTGGTCTCTTCCTCCAACAAAAGGCGTCTTCCCTCTGCTTGTCTGGACTGGCCGCCGCCTTCCCTCTCTCCTTCACAAGATATACTTGTCTGATGGTCGATGGACTACAGTAACTAAGGGAGGAAGTTCATGGTGTGGCTGCGCCTTGCTTTGTGAAGTTAATGCCACTAGTGCAGACGACGCTATCTTCTTTGCCATCATTGGTTCTGGAAACGGCTAAAATCGCTGACATGCCAGCAGAGTAAACAAATGTTTTCGGACTTCTTAAGTGTGCGTACATCTCTATGAGAGAAATAGTAATTTGTTTTGGTTGGACTAATGCTGCGTTCCAATTGTCCTCGGAACAGGGAAACTAACGGCTCCGCCCCCTGAGTCAGAAGGTGGGAGAATTCTCACCAGCCCGAGTTTGCAATCCAAGATGGCTGCTCGGGATGTCAACTGCAAGGAGACATCCTATAATACTGAACCATTCCCATTATATATATATATATATATATATATATATATATATATATATATATATATATATATATATATATATATATATATAATCATGTAAATTTAAATATGCGGGCGGTATATGCGGTCTATGCTAATAGTGGCTGTCGCTAGCCTGGTCGATGTCTGCGACACTGTTGACAGAGTGTTTTCCTTTGGTAACTCGAACACGACGAACTCTGCTGTGACATCATTCCCAGCTCTTACTTTGCACTTCCGAGGTAAATGGACTGCAGAATAAGCTATGTACATAACCTGGTTAATAACTAGTTAATCCGGCATGTTAGCGATTTTTTTTTTTTGTAAGTGATTTGCCTGTGTGCTAGCATCTGTGTCACTCAGACTGAAGTGAAGACAACCTAGTGATGCTGATGTGTAGATCTGAGCCAAGGTCTTAAACACTGAATCATAGTCTTCCTCGGATGATTCAATTTTCTTTTGAAACAAAAAAGCAGTGATGAGTTTTCCACACATGACATGACGTGAATGTTGCGTCATATGCTAAGTATTTGCACCGGGAATAGCTTGATTCGAATACTCTACTACCATGAATTCCACACGGGAATATTAGCCCCACTCACTATATTGAAGAAGGAAAGTCAATCTTGTTCATACATAAACCGCATTGGTCTGTAAGCCACGGGTTCAGTGCTGCTGTCTGCGCCACAGAAAGGTCAGTGGTGCACCAAGCTTAATGCATGAGGATCACTTTTTTTAGTTTTTTGAGAGCTTTGCGGTAAATACGCCTGTGATTTCATCAGTTTGATGTGACGAGTCTCAATATTTTGGCAGCATGACGCTCTTTCACCTTTCACCACAGCGAGTCTCCATCCCCTAGCAGATTTTTATCAGAAACATCCTGAAAACATGAGACTTAAAAATTGTGATTCTTGATTTTAACTACAAAGAATGTCTTATTTATTCCCTCATTTTGTCAATTGACACAGACATTCACTGAACACCTCTCAGCAGGAAACATATTTCAGTTTGACTTTCTCATCTACGATGCATTATTAGTACGTTCATAAGACGTCATGATGCATTCATCAAGTTTTATAAATGTATAACAAGGTTTCCTGAGTTTAAGAGACCAGTGTTATTTGTAACTACCCTGTACGGTGTGTTTAGGTTAGGCGCCTAACCAGTCTACTTTAAGTGTTGCCCAGATTTCTTCTGTCCGCTTCACAACCCACTTCTCTATTTACTCAAGCCTTTCCTTCCATCCCTCCTTCTACTCAATTCTTCATCCAGCCAATCTCCCATTCTCCGTTTCCTAATCCCGCCGAGAGAGAGCCTCAGACATCCGGTTCATCCGTCCATCCCTTCTTGTCTTGCAGACCCCTCCCCTTCCTTGGCCACCTTGTTCACTTTCCCTCTGATGTGCGCAGGCAGGGCAGGAGAATAAATGGATTTGGAGAAATAGAGAGGCTAAAAAAACGGGAGGAAGAAAGAGCTGGGTCGAAAGTAGCAATAAAATAAATGACTTGCCTTGCAATGGGAAAAAAAAAAAAGGAGGGAGAAAGATTGTGGCGGCGGTGGTGGAGTGGGGGGCCGGCTCGCGAGCCGATTTAGCCAGCCACCCATGAAGCTGATTAGGCAGCCTGCGATCAGGAGGAACAGCTTTGCTTGTTAAACTTTTCACCTCTGCGAGCTCTCAGCCCTCACCGCGTTAAGGTCCTCCTCTCTCCCCGCTTCCCCCGGCCCATCCCTCCATCTATCGCTTCCTTGCTCCTTCCGCCTGGTAGAATTTGAATGTGAATGCTGGCTGCGGTCCCCCGCTTCGGCTTAGGCAGCTGCCCCTCCACACCCAGCAGCCCCAATGGGCCGTCTGCGCTCTGCCTCTCTCCCCCTTCGCCTTCCCTTTTCAGTCACCCTCCTTGGGGGTCAGAGGTTCAACCACTGGCCAGTGACTGGAGGGATGGCCGGAGGAAGATAACAAACATGAGGAACAGTCAGGGACGAGGGGTGGGACCGGAGCTGGGACTCAATGTGCTGACACATGCTGTCTTCGAACAAAAAAGGGGATTTGAACCGAAATCTGAGGTGAAGGCTCGGCACGATTTATGTTTCTGCCAGCGGGTGCTTGTATTGTGCCCCCTCCGAAAGGAGCCCACTCACATCCACACAGCGCCAGCGGCGGCCATCACCAGCCAACAGAGATGATGAATGCAAACAGACCAACTGCTAATTTGTCCACTGTCAGTGTCTGTATTTGGGAACTTCCTAAAGAGTCTGCCCTCGACGACTCTTGGAGGCCTGTGAGTTCTCACGTGTTGCCACTTGTTTGCTCCCAGTTCTGCTTGAGTCATGATTCGATTTTGATTTAAGGGGTGAGTTCATCATGTGGGGCGCCCAAGAGCCCTGACTCACAGGGACAGGCTGAAGTACTAGTACTAGTTATCAATCAGAAGTAGAAGAATTTTGTAACCCAGCGATGGTAGTTGGGAAAAAAATTATAAAGTGAAGTAAATAAATAAGTAGTGTGGAAATATTAACATGTTTTTCTTGGTAATTATCGATAGAATCTCATAATACCAGTAGGTTCCCATACCTTTTATACTTACTATGTTTAGATTATTATTTTTTGCATAACATTTTTATTCATTTATTCATAATATTGTACAAAACAAACGAGTAAATGATGCTATGAATTATGTGCCTCGACATCCACTATTCCCTCCATCCATTACACATTATTTATAAATACCTTTAGTATTTAGAAATGTCCCTTCTACCATAATGAATTCATACAAACAAATAGAATTGCATTGCTGTAAAGTTACATGTGAATTTTGTGAATTGTTGGTCCCCTGGGCTTGTTTTTAAATTATTGCGTTTTTGTTTATAGATTTTTGATTTTTTTTTTTTAAGTTTCGTATTTTATTCAAGTTCCTTTATTCTATGTGTGTTCACAAGTATTTCATTTATGTAAATGTAATCTTCCTCTACCTAAAACAAACATTTTTGAAAGCTCCATCAATTTTTTTTCTGTCTCAGTTTTTATCAACTCAAAACTGAAATCCTCTGAAAAAAAGACAAGGCATTCACAGTGAATTAAAGTGTGCGTCCTGATTGTCTTCAACCGTCTCATCGTGAAGCGGAAGCTTCCACTTCCTTGGTTCCTCTCTGACCTCATGAGGGCTGGAGAGATACAAGACAAAGCAGCGGTCTTTTGACGCCACTCATGTTGCCAAGCGCCCAGCCTTCACCTGTATTTAGCTCTCTGTAAAGTTAGCAAAAACTGTGGCTGCTGCTGCTTTGAAACGCTAACTTGAGGTGGGAGAAACTGGAGTCTTTACTCTGGCGTCCGTCGTCTTATGATTGCTCACAATGAAGTCAGTGACGACTGATAATGAAGCAAATGGAACTTCTACTTGCTTCCATGCCCTGGCGAGCGTGGAGGGGAGCGCTCTGCATTGTGGCCAAAGTTATACTTGACTACCGTGCTGCTCCGCTTCCACCTCCAGCAGGAGGCATTGAAGAGGAGAATAAAGCTGCGGCTTCTTTATTTAATCTCTTCTATTTCCGTCCGAACAGGTCGACGCAGCTATGTATCAACCGAGGTCTTCCTTATTCACAGCCCGCTTTACTTAGTGTTACTTAGATTTTGACCTTCACCGCGCAGAATGGTCTGCATGCTGAGAGTCGCCTTTCACATTCACCCACTGAAAAGAAGCCGCTACAATGAGCTCACTTGAAATCAGATTTTTGTCAGAATCTGAGCGTTAATTGAGTCGGATTCAATTAAAAAATAGACACTGTAGTATGAGTTAGCAGCGGCTATTGAACACGGACGCCATCTTTTAAAATATCCGCAGAAGATTTTTTAACTGGAACCCTTCATTGGCTTCCATTGTCTGCATTCACACTAGACCTCCTATTATAAGCCAAACAGTGTTAACTGATATAACCTGAATAGAGTTTTACCGGCAAAATATTGAAATGACTCTTCACGGCTCGTATTAAAATGAAGGTTACGGCAGAGAGGAGAGGGTGGGAGAAATATATTTACTTTTCTCTGGCTCCCAAATGGTGCGGCTCTTATGAGAAAACTTTATCGGAATGACAACAATAGTATTACAATGCAAAGAAAGTTTGGAAACTTGTCTATGGAGAAAATTTTGGTTAATAAATGAAGAGTGAAGAGAAGGTCTTCTAACTTCTCTTTTAATTATTAATAACTTTTAGGCTGGCAAACAAAATGTTTTATTTGAATTAAATTCCTTGAAACAGTGTTAACATTTTCTCTGCTGCACTTTGAATCTGAAAACTACAGAATAGAAGTAGTCATAATGGGCGGACGACAACTGTGAAGCCTGTCCATCACTGCGAGTTCCATATTGCATTGCAACAGTTGAAGCTGCGAGAGCCAAAGCTGTGTTGGAAAAGAAATTCAATACGCACGTGTCCCGCACTTAGTAAAAGACATGTTTGTGTTTCAGATGCTGAAGGAAGGGAAAGACACCTACGACGAGAACATCCACTTCCCCAACCTCATCACGCTGACCAAGGAACCGCAATCGTCCAGTCACTAACACCCAGCACGTCCAGTCACCAACTCTCCACCAGCTTCTGTGACCTCCACATCCAAACCAAGAAGTTTGGATCCATCTTCATGTTGACTTCAGCAGCTGTTTATTGAAGCCACTGCTGTTAAACAGGCCGCTTCAATCTGCGTAATCCAGCTCTTGGCTTGTGAAGGAGTCGCTCAGAGTTTTACTGATGCTTTACTGACTGTGCTCAATATACACAAAAGGGCAGCTTCATCTGGAACTCATCAGCATTTTTAAAGACGAGGAAAGTTTTGTTTTTGTCGTCAGAATTTCTGGTCATCAAGAGAGTGGAAGATACAGGAAGGCAGTGAGGCGATCTCAGGTATTGCTGTGTGACATTAACACTGTGGTTCAGCCGATAAGTCAGGCCTGGATTTCTTGCCCTCCAATAACCCGACACTGTACTGTTCAAAGTGACTGTCCCGCCCACTTCTGGTTCGACGCTTCACGGCAGCAAGCGCTGCTAGTTTTTCAACACTTTCTCAAACTTGTCTATCACTGTGATGAGTATACGAAACAAAATCTCAGCACGTAAAATCATCATCTGGCGATCCAGTGCCTTGTGGGACGGCCTCCTTCAGCCCGTCGAGGTGCCACAGCTTGACCCCAAAACTGTGGATGAGTACACCGTCGGCTGTCTTTCAAAAAGTAAAGTTTGGACTGCAGCCTCTTTGAGTTCTAAGCCTCGGCTTCTCAGTGTTCTCCAGAACACTAACATACCGAGTGAAACAACAGGCATTTTCCACACTGGAAGAGAGACAGACCATGTACGTCGGCCCCTGGACCTGTTGCAGGCCCTGCTCCACACCTGGCAACCCATTCTGAGCTGCCCCATCTGCAGGTAGCCTGTTAATCCAGATGTTGTGATGTACATGTCAAGACAAAACTGTGACACTCACGTAACATAAACAAGATGGCCGGTTGACTGGTACTGTAAGTCCAGACAGTTATTCTCACGTCAAATGCGGAGTAATCGCGTGGCCATTTTAAAATATCTTTGTCGACAAATGTGCTCAATGGTGTTAGTTTTGAGTTCAGTCTTTATTCCTTTCTTACTTGTACCTGATTGTATTTGAAGAATTGAAGGCGCGTTCTTGCTTTAGTTGTCCATCCGTCACTGTGATTCACTGCTATTGCTAAAAACCACCCGCCAACTACTGTGCTGCAGTGCTTCTGACACTGAAGTATTGATCGTGCTCAGATCCGCAGATTGTGAATGTATTAGTCAGCGGTTCTTCTGAGGGATACTGGCCCTGAGTCAGTATTTCCCTGTTTCTGTTTTTCTCTCATGTTTCAGGCCGTGGCGTCCATTAATTCAAGTTTGTCGCTTTCACCAGTCAGACACAGTTCACACGATCAAGCATTTGTGTCCATGCGTACAAGTGCCTGCCATCAGCTGTTGAGGACTCAAACTAAAAGTCTTAAAAAAATAAAGAAAGATGGGTGCAAGGCACAAGAGAGTCAGTGTTGGGAGTCAAAGCCACTGCCTGCTGCCGATGAGATGCCGGGCCCTCGAGCCGCCTTCATGGACTGGACAGCAGAGTTTAGGTGGTTCTTTTTTTTTTTTTTTCTTTCTACTGCATAGTACTATGCCACCTGTTGTACATGAAACATTTTTTTCTTCAAATATTCAGGTCTCTTCCTGTATTTTACAGTTTTGCATGACTGTATTGAAATGATGTTTTTTGTGGTGCTGTGATTTATCCTTTCAATAATTTATTGTTGCATTTGATTTTGAAATATTTTACTGACACCCTTATCAAATACTGCAGTGTCTTGTTTCACTAAAACCTTACAAAAAAAAACCAAAATAAAAAAATACTTGATCAGAAAACCCTGTATTTGACTCCAATGAGTTATTTTTTGGTGTTTCATTTCATTTTCCATTCACTGTCATAACACAGTTTGAAGCTATAATTACCACTGTTTGTATTATTTGGAAAAAAGTCAACCATGAAACAGGTGAAGAGATGCCAAATATCTTCACCCATTGTCTCTCACCAATTCAGTGGTTGTGATCAACAAGTTTAACTTGATGGATGACCCTCCAGAACTTGTTTCCATGAATGCTTTTAATGTGAAGGACAACTCTCTTGACATCTGCGTTGCCTTCAAGTGCTTTTACTTTGAAGAATACATTTTTTGTGCCTAAAAATAGTTTACTTCAGATTCTTTTGTTTCTTGTCGTCCGCCTGTTCTTCACGTTCAGCTTTATCAAAACGCCTCGGTTGGTAATTCTCTTCTAATCCCTCACATAAGCAAACAAAGCAGCATGTTTTCTCTGTAGATTTTATAAAACATAATAATAATAATTCCTGCCTGTGATGTGCGGCGGCTTTGCTAAGCAGCTTGTGTGTTCCTCGCACATGTAATAAAGTTTCTTCAGATTGGCTGTGGCCCCGGTTTGAAGCACAATGGTCTCCTGCGGCCTGAGCTGGTAGCAGAGCGGCTAACACACACACACACACACACACTCGCACACATATCAAGCCCAGTCAACAGTCTGGCCCTCCACAGGAATAAAAGAGAGAGGGATAAAGAAGGAGGGAATGTGGTTCACAGCAGCTAATCCTGCAGACTCACTCTGCTGTTTATCAGTGAGGAGGAAGAGGAGGAGGAGGAGGAGGAGGAGCGGCGACTCCTGATCTGTCTTTTGATATTTTAAAGAGCTGTGTTCTCCGCTCCGCAGATGGAACCACCGGAGAGCCAGGGAACGAGTGATGGAGGAGAGAGACGGAGTGAGTGCTCCCGACTCGACACAAGGGCCCCATTAACTTGACCACTTGCCCTTTGCACACAAAGGCAGGACCGGCCCACTGCCACTCCCACCCAATTACCCACGATTAGGCTCAGTGCACTGTGTCAAGATAGAGAGGAGAGGGCCACGGCGGAGAGAGGGATGATGGATGACCGGGGAGGAGCCAGCCGGAGCTGGCGTCTTCGCCGTTACCATGGGGACGCCGGGCAATCAGCTGGCGGCGGCCATGTGTGGCCGATCAGCTCGGGATCGATCGGTAATGATGGGGTGTGGGCCGTACAGGTGTGAGCCGAGGCCCGACTGGTGCGGCGCCACACGCCGGTCCGCAAGTGTCTTTCTCAATCCCGTTCATGAGAAGCCTCCAGAGCGGTTTGAAAAACACATGTGGAAGGGACGTGACTGGTCCCACTTTGTGTTAAACCAAAAACCCGTGGAATTAAAGTAAACAACGCAAGTACAGCAATAAAAACCGAGAAAATATATTATTTTTAAATCTATAAAAGCACAAACTTATAATGGAAAAGAAAAACTAAACTGAATGAAATAAAGATTATGCATATTAAAAACAATGTGACAACCACTTAAAGCTGATTTGTTTATTTCTGAAATTCAAAAATATTTTTAACCAAATTTCAGAAGATTAAAACTGAGCTCATATGAATAACATTTTCATTTTAAAAAATTATATCCTGGTTTATTGATATATTAATCACCAAATATTGCATTGTTTGTTTATTTTGTTTATTTTGGGATAGATAGTTGGATATCATGAATGAATTTTCTTCATCCTAAAGCACAAGCTAATAAACGTATGCGATACTTAAATATTCAAAATTGTTGGACGACATTAAATGGAATTACTGATCATTGTGTGAGAGGGTGAGAAGCGGGGGACAGCCTGGAAAGGCAGCCAGACTGTGGTGTAAAACAGAGCCATTTATTTGTACCTGTGTCACCAGTGAAGCTGAACGATTGATTTTTGGATTGGAAATATTCACAGTGTTTTGTTCTGTTTTGTCATGTTTGTGTTGCTACACCAGGAACCAGTCACGTGACTCCAAAATAACTCCCTCCAAACCTTTCAACTGACCCCCTCCACCCCCCACTCTCCCACTCGGGCTCTCATTTGGATGAGGCCTTTTTAAATGATCCGCTCATTATCAGCGGTGGAGTCACTTTGGCTTTTTCCCCACTGTCTGTTCGTCTTCCTGCTTCTTTTCCTCCCTCTTCTCTTCATCTCTCGGTGTTTTCAAAGGTGCTCCCCCCCCCACCCTCCCACCCTGCCCCACGTCAAGCCCCCCCACAGCTCCCTCTTCGGGCTTTTTGGACCGATTGTTTGTGCTCATGAAGTGGAATGCAGCAAAAGTCCCTGAGAGCATTTTCCCCTTTTTTTTTTCTTTTTTTTTTTTAATTTAGAAAGCCATGGACGATGAGTTGACATGGAAGACTGCGAACACGCACACGCGCAATCATCCAAACCTGACTGTGGCCTTGACAACAATAATGTTTTCCATTACAGGAGAAGGAATTGAGAAATATGTGACGCTGGCTGGGAGAGGATTAATTGAGCTTCTGACTTTTCGGATCGGAACAGAATCCTGATACGAGCGGCAGCCTCCTCCCACCCCTACACCCCCTGCCCCCCAACACAAGCATCGTTTAATTCACCAGTCACAAACTGACTGTGGAAAACATTTGGGGAAACAGACGGTCACTTTCATGTTCCAAAAATTTTTTTAAAAAGCAAGGAAAAATCTAAACATTTCCCATACTTGTACTGTAAGACAATATGTTTTAGTACCCCACTGTTTTGGGGTATTTCATGAAAAATGTGCAGCTAAAATATCCATTTTATCTCACCTGTTTTGATATATCGTAGTAATGTAATGTTGAATATAAAATACCTTTTCATATATAAGACTCTGTCATCACGCCATTTTTCTGGTAGGATTTCCCAAAATTGTCTTTGTTAGTGTATTTGGTGTATTTTAAAGTAGCAGTGATTTTTCTTCACAAACCATTGTCCCTTCATTTGTTTCTTCCTTACAATACAGAAAACAAGTTTGGATCCCAACGGACCACTGGGTGAAAGTAAAGTTGTGGTGGATTTGGACTAAATGCTGGAGTTCAGTTTGGGCTGCTGCCTGGGGTCATCACCTGGCTGTCTTCACTCCTGTGACTGTAGCACCCAGCCTCTCTGCGCAGTGCAGTGCAACAGGACAGTGAGCCTTGCTCATGGGCTTATTGCCCCTCACTGAGCTGCAGATGAAGGCACTTCACTTTGGTTAGGTCAGAGAGGGGGAGGTGGCGAAGTGTCGGTGGAGGGTCCTTCCTTGGGTTGTCGACTCGCCACAATGTTTACCCGCCCTCTTGTGGCCGAGGGCCGACTTCCGCCGCTGCCGTCGCACCTGTCCTCTCAGCTTTTGTGTCTGCTAACCAGCGCGGCCGACTGGCGGCCAAATCTGCTTTAATGACTTGGCGACTTCAGCACTTCGGAAGCGTGTTTGTTTCCGTCACTATTAACGTTCTATCATCAGCAGAGCAGATTTGGCTGCAGACAGGAGGGGATGAGAGAAAGCACTTTCCCCATCTCCTGTCACACCTGTGAGGCTTTGTCTTGCTCAGTGGCGTGCCACAGGGCTCTCTCTCGGGCCCGTTTCCTTTCTCTGCACTTCTGCTTTCAACCACAGTGTTGCACAGTTCACGCTCACGATTGAATTGTACTTTTAATCTACGAATAACTTTTATGCCAAACATTCAGCTCTGGAATCTTGTCTTGTCCTGTTTGATAGCATCAAGCCTTTACTCCTGAGTGACAGAGAGATGCTGAATTCTCATCACCACCTTGATCCGGCCCACTTTGTGAACCCAAACACAACTGTGTTGTACTCTAAGTTTTCTGGCCTCTTGTTGTTACTTATGTCTTGAAGCCTCTACATTCACAAACCATTTAACGCTACACTAATGCACGCCGCTCAGAGGGCAGGGGTCAGCTCAACCACCCTGAAGCAACACATCAACTCACTGTTTAAAACAATCGTTTTCATTGTCCACTTCAAATTGAAGTTCCTAATGCTTACATCAGTCTTTGAGTTGGAGTTGTGTTGGAAGGCCATAATTCACTGAACCCATCCCTTCATAATCGTTTTGTTCACTGCACGTGGTTAAAATCCAAGAGGTCTTCGGTGCTGTGATGACACTCTTGTAATTCAAAGCGTTGGTAGGTGAGATGACATTTTCAACACACACTTTGGTTTTCTTCGACTCCAATAATGGCAGCCGTGACTGAGGATAAGTCTTAAGTAGATACACCTCTAACTGTTCTGTAGGAAGGAATTCAAAGGTGAACTGACCTGTATTGAGTTGTTTAACTGATAGAAATGTGGTGTAAACACAGCACGGATGGTGTAGAACTAGCAAGATGAACACGTTTTCAAACTCAGCTGAACTTTTAACTCCTCAATTTTTCACTTATGAACTGCTTTTACTCCTGCTTCCACCAGCCTTTGCACCTTTTCATCTGTTTTCCCTTCCTCTCCCTGACCTGCACACCAGCGGTCACCGGGGCAACTGCTCTCACCTGCCGACCGATGTTCTCCTGGGTCCACGGAGCCATTAGGGGCCAGTCAACAAGCCTCTCTTCCTGCTACAAGTGGCCCTGTCGGCATGGAGAGGGTCCTCGTCTGAGCTTCGAAGGTCAACAAGGCCGCTGCCCACCACTCTCCGGCTGACTCTTGGGCCCCTTGCATCAGACTGCTAAATACGCGTCTTTCAATCCAAGGTCCAATCCAACGTCCCCGCAGGTATAGAGCCATTGTTGCGAGTCCCGAGTGGCTGCTGAAAGTCAGAGTGGCAAATGACCACTGATCCACCTGCAGGTCCGCTCATGTGCTTGTACATGGATTCAATGCTTTCAGAAACGAACCAATAGAGATGGTAGCGGCTCTGAAGCTGGAGGCATGATGTGATTCTGAAGGAGTTCAACGCACCACAGGATAAACAAGTCAAAAAAACTCAAACAAAACTCTTCCTTCTGTTCAAAGGTTGTTTAAATGGTTGGTGTCACCGGTAGGATGTTGTGGGACGGCTGGATTTTGCTGCTACTTTTTTTGCTTCTTGCTGAAAGAGGAAGTCCTCCTCGGACTCTCAGTCAGACGTTTTTGTGGCATTGACATGTTAAACTGCAGCACAGTCACGACACAGTTTTTTTAAAGAGGTTTGTTTAAGCTGCTTTAAACACTTCAATATTTTTTATCAGCTGCAACTGGATCCGAGCCGCTACAAACTTCCTGAGGATTGAATGATCGCCTGCAGATCAGTCGTGCAAGGCAGGCATTTTGTAGTCCTTGTTGTTCTGCCAACTTCATTTAAAAGAGCGTCTTAAGTGGCCATTTTGTAAACGTCAGAACACTTGCTACGTTAATAAAAATGTAAAATTTAATTTCCTTTTTTCTATTTTTTAAATTTAAGATTCCAATGCAAATGAGAGTAAATTGCACGACTGGGCCCATTTAACTGCTCAAACAAATCTGTGCAACGTGAAATACATTTGGTATGTAAAAAAATGATAAAAACTAAAAACAAAATTAAAATGTATTAATGACAATAGTCTTTCATATACTAGAGTTTCTTGCCTGAACCACAGCTGTCGAACCCAGTCACTTCAGAAGCCAGCGTTTTTGGGCCCAGTAGAGTTAACAGTAACACAGTAGGAGGAAATGTTTAAGGATGTCAGGGAGGCATGCTAACGCGTGACAATCCTGAAGCTAGTTTTCCTCCCTCACCTCTAAATAGTGTGGACTCCTGACAGTGGAAACCCTTCGTGAGTCATGAAAGTAGCTTGCGTTCTGGGAGTTCATTTTGTCACTCGATTTTCATTTCAGGCCATGAGTCGGGCCACTACAAACATGGTGGTGGCTGAGAACTGGGCCTCAGAACCCAGTTATCAAGTCACTGCTTCAGAGTATCTTCTCAGTGAAGTCCTCGTCTGAGAAAGTTCTCACAGTCCTCCGTCAGCTCTCCTGGTGGCATGCACCTGTTCCAAACAATTTGTCCGAGGACCGAGGAGGTAAATACTCCAGTGGCCACTTGTCTGCCTCCTCTGGGGGGAAATGTACATAGATTATGTCCCTGCTAATCTCCTCTGACAAAAAGGCATTTTGCTTCAATGCAGCGGTTTGGTGAGTGTTTCACCAGATACACTCGTCCCTGCGAACACACACTCCACATTCTCGCCCATATGTGCACAAGGACTGCGCTGCAATTAACCTTTAGCTGAATCACTCCGAGTGCCCTGATTGAATAGAGTTGGAGTGTTCCCAGAGCCACAAGCACAACCTTGCCTGAGAGTGAGAGTCCTGCCTTCCCTCTCTCCTACGCCAGTGAGACTCACTGCAGTCTATTCTCATCCTTGAGTTTTCAAAAGTGCAGCCAGTTCTGCGGCCAAATGTGCTCCAGTGTTCTGCACCGGTTTCCCCCGCAGGACCCGGATCCTGCTCTCCAGCGCCGGTCCAGCCTCTGGCCTTGGCAGAGCCTCGCCTGTCAAGAGAAGCCTCCGGTACAGTTTCGGCACCAATGGAGTGAGCTAAGTGCGAGCTCAAGTGTCGGAGCCCTCCGAATGTTGGCAGAGTCAGAAAGCCAATGTCTGACTTTTGTGCTGGCCTCTGTCTCCAGTCTCATTTCCCATTCATAAGGCCCCTAATGTAACACTACTCTGCGAGGTCACAGCTATTACTGGTTAATAAAGCTGAACTGAAACTGTCCCGCTCCTTTACATCTTTCTAAAACGTGAACTGAGGAATTATGGACCACGTCATGCATCTTCCAATGGCACAGTAAATATATATTGTACTGCCAAGGACGTGGCTGACTTCCCTCTGTCTAAAAAGTCCAATTCACTCCCAAAGACGCTCTGGTTTTTTAACCTAATTTCCATCAATTTCATTATTTAAATAGCCACCCTCATACTACTCTTTACAAATTAAAGTCATTTGCAATGATCCTGTGGAGTTACACACCACCCCGTAACGCTTTCATGCTCTGACTGTTACAAAGCCTCTGTTTCTTTAAGTGACATCACAGACAGCTGCTGGCCTCACTGGTGCAGGAGCCACAGTCAGCAGGCGAGTTCCCACTTACTTCCTCTATTATTTATTTATTTACACATTTACCATATTTGCTGGACTATGAGTCACAGTTTTAAGACTTTTATATATATATCTAAAAAAAACTGTTTCACATGTTAAATATTATTTCCTACCGACCAAGGAGGAAGCCTTCCAGCATGTCCGTGATGCCCCTGATAATCTTGATTCTGTGCCCCCATGTCACTGCCTGATGTGGTCCGCCGGAAATTCCGGTGCTGGAACCGGAAATTGCACGTTTTACCAACTGACGTTTACTGGTAAGCACATGCGTGGATGGTTGTATCGCGCAACGGTGGTGAAGTTTTTTACGTACTACTTTTTTTACTTAAAATAGTCTAGATTTTGAAATTGTACATTTTTTAAAAATCTGATATTCTTTTTTTTTTTTTTTTTTTTAATCCAACAATATAAACAGACTCAAGCACTGCACTACGGTAGACATAAACCTCGTTCAGGGACCGAAGTGCTCACTCCTGCTCCTGTTAAATCTATGTGAAACAAATGTAGAGAAATGTTTCTCATACAATCATGATAATATATTGGAAGCAATCAGCAATACATTGAGCAGGTCAAATGCATTGGAGGAGCTTGAAATGTTGATTGATTCAATACTGCTGGATTAAAAAAATAGAATATCAGATACTAACGTACAATTTCTAAATCTAACAACAACAATGTGACGACGTCATTACACTAAAAACATGTGCACGTACACACTGAATACTGCGTACTTGCACATGCACGTGAAAACGTATAATTTTATACGTATAATTTTAATGTTAAATATAGACAATTTTAACAATTATTTTAAAAAAATTACGACTTCACGCGATATAGTAGTAAAGCAAACACAAATCGTAGAACTTCCGCATGCAAGATCTGTTTCTAGTCCCGGACCTTCCGGCGGACCACATCACGCAGTGACACCCCACTGGTCCAAGAGGACGGAGATCTCGCCAGATCTCACGTGATTGAGAGTCGCGCGATGAACATGACGGGTTTGGGTGTTTTTAAACTGTATTCACTCGGGAACAGAGTTTCAAAAAGTGTCAGATATGGAGACTGAAACTGCTGGATAGGACAGACGGCCTTATCTGATGATGCGGGTGCGACGACTCCATCTCTGTGTGGACGGGGGACTGAGAGGTGGTGTCCGTCTTAGGCAAGTGCTAGGCTTCGCACCGAGCTGTGACATTACAGTCTTGGTGACACTAGATAAATTGTCGCCTTCCTAGCGCTGCCCCTATGTCGCACACACCGCTCAAAGTCACGATTGCAATCCCTGGATGAAAGGTCAGCTGGCGGGTCTTTCAACCCAAAGACAGCACAGCCGTGGGCTCTCTGTACTTCAGTGGCCCTCGAGGCCACCTGAGGAGCCTGCAGCTCGATGTTACGACTCCGGAATCTTGATCCACGCTTTCATTGTTGAGTCACACGAGCAAAGTTTCAGCGGCGGCTGCCTCCTGTGTGTGCGCTTCTGCTGCTCTGCTAGCTTTGAGCTCATGCCGCGTGCTGTTGTGCGCCGCTAACTCACACAGCTCTATTAATTAGCTGTTTGATGCTGTTAATTGGGCTCCCACTGCTGCACTAATTGATAACACCATTGCCATTGACAACACAGAACACAAACACCCAGAAGTCTCTGGCTGACAATCTATTCAGGCAGCAGAGCGCCAGCGTGCGCAGAGAAAAGCAGGAATTAGGAGGGAAAGACCTGCGGCAGAGGCCGCTACAGATGCTAGCTCTTGCTATCCGCCGCATCCTCCGTGTGATGATACGTATGGATCGCTGCTTTGCCATTCCCAGCTCGTGGCCACACAACAGATTTTGGAGGGATGGAAATATAAATGCAATCTCATATGTCAACAGCGGGTAATAGCAATATCATCTTCCTATTTGGCTGTGATCTGCATAGCTGCCCGTCGCTCTAATGACACTCACTGCTCAGCTATTCATGGAAACGTCTCTTATCATACGCAGCCGGTGTTTTTACCTGTCACCGCCGCCGACCACTCTAAACAACATTGTATCTCACGTCGTGCTATAAAGGGAACCATTTGAGGTGAGGGAACGACCCGCCGTGGAATTCGTTAATTAGTATTGGGGATGGATCCACGGCGCCGCGGCTCGGCGTCGCAGCTGTCAAACACACTTTTTCATCTGCATGTTTTGACTTTAAAAATGCGTTTCCAGATCAGGCTTTTGTAGTCATGATGTGCGCTAAAACTGGCCCAGCCAGAGAGAAGGGGACGAATTATTGTGAGTGAGTGAGTGAGTGAGCGAGCGAGCGAGCGAGTGAGTGAGTGAGTGAGTAAGTGAGTGAGTGAGTGTGCGAGTGAGTGAGTGAGTAAGTGACTGAGTGACTGACTGAGCGAGTGAGCGAGTGAGTGAGTGACTGAGTGACTGAGTGACTGAGTGACTGACTGAGCGAGTGAGCGAGTGAGTGAGTGAGTGAGCGAGTGACTGAGTGACTGAGTGAGTGAGTGACTGACTGAGCGAGTGAGCGAGTGAGTGAGTGACTGAGTGACTGAGTGACTGAGTGACTGACTGAGTGAGTGAGCGAGTGAGTGAGTGAGTGAGCGAGTGAGCGAGCGAGTGAGTGACTGACTGAGCGAGTGAGCGACTGAGTGCGTGAGCGAGTGAGCGACTGAGTGAGTGACTGACTGAGCGAGTGAGCGAGTGAGCGAGTGAGTGAGTGAGTGAGCGAGTGAGTGAGCGAGTGAGTGAGTGAGTGAGTGAGTGAGTGAGCGAGCGAGCGAGTGAGTGAGTGAGTGAGTGAGTGAGTGACTGAGTGAGTGAGCGAGTGAGTGAGTGAGTGAGCGAGCGAGCGAGTGAGTGAGTGAGTGAGTGAGTGACTGAGTGAGTGAGCGAGTGAGTGAGTGGAAGCACCGTCAGGTCATGTTAATGGCAGCAGCGGCAGCAGCAGTAATTACACGCTGCACCAGGCCATTACCACCACCATGCTGGCCACGCACACACGCTGCTCTTTGGACACCTGGACACACACTTGTTCGCCCCTCTTCCCAAAGTAACGCCACCAGTCGAGGCTTTTCATCCATTTTCCAAGGAAGGCACTCTCACTCCTCAGCTGCCATATGGCCTCCCTCCTCGCTTGCTATTATACGTCTTTCCATTAGAGGCAATTACTGCTCTCGCTGAACTCACCGCAACATTCTTGTACGGTTTTATCACTTTTGGTCAAAGAGCCGGCGCTTCGGTGTCAAGTATGCATTGTAGCCGCCAGAAAACAAGCCGCATGATACTGCAGTGAATGCATACGGAGGGTACACAGCTTGTTTACATCCTGCCATCGCCACTGTTGTGGAGTTTCATTTTCATGTCTTGAGAGCTTCCGTCCATTTCTTTCTCCTGCTCCCCTTAAACTGATAGAGAACAGATGAGACCATGCCACAGACCATTCTCCAGGTCCAGGTCTGGGTTTGTGGACTCATCATGAGGCTGTGTTAGCTAATGCAGCTCAAGAATTTAGGTTTTTTTTTTTTGAGAATTTGGAATTTGAATTGAAATTGGAAATTAATTGCCTCCAACCCACTGGATTTTAAATAAAAATATGAATCAGAAGAATTCAACAAATATTTTGACCAAATTACTAATAATATTTTACGAGCAATGACATGAATCACAGCATTTGAAAATAAACAAAAAACAAAAAATGAATGCAATAATCATTGATCACCATTCTTCTGTTTAAAGTTCCTCAAATATCATCAGAGATAACAAAAATGTTTAACAGATGATGTTTTTGTTCTTAATTTTCATTTCAAATGTAATTTAAATTATAATTTCTGTGGGGCTCAATGGAATTTCCATTCTACTTCCCGTTTGCAACCTCAAATCCATGGAAGGGGATTGGAATTATTGATATATTCTGGATTCAATTTGGAATTCTGCACGTCTGATCAGAGCTTCAGCTGTTGCAGTCATTTGGGTGCTGGAGGGTCTTTTCACTTTAAATCATCGGCTCATATTTAGCTCATCATTCATGACAACACTCAAGAATAATTAAAAAAAAACATGCTCTGTGCTCGACATCCCATTGCTCCTGAGAGACTCATAAACCTGTCGTGACCTGACAAAATGGCGTTTCAACAACATGAAAGACAACTTCCTTTATTTGGGCCCGGGTGGCCAACAGCGACGGGCTCTCGTACATCAAACGTGCCTCAATAGGAAACGTCCCCACGGAGACAATAACAACCTGGCTGGCTTTGATTTGGCCCAGGGACCAGACTACAAACAGCGCACGCAAAGCTGCGTCCTGAAGCCAGAAGGTGGCGACGCCCTGTGAATCCGGACGGAGGCTCTGGTGTCTGAACAAGCCTGAACTTCCTGCTGACCGAGAATGCTTCCTGTGTTAGCAGGCCACATTGTTGTCGCTGCAGAGTTGCTGATGTATTTTCATCGTAGGAAGAATAACAGCTAGCGTAATGTGGTTTATCTTAATGCAAAACACCATTTCAATAAGAACGATTCGAATGACCTGAGACAACCCGTCTTCAGGGCTCAGGGCTCCCTCAAGGTTCTGTCCTGTTATCCCAGTCGCATCCTCTCAATCTGGATTTCACAAGACTCAGTAGAAGATGGTGCTGATCCTCACCAGCCTCATGTCCCACCAACCTGATCAGGCTGATGCTTCCTGGTGTCTCTTGGAGGCGCTTTGGATATCCTGGATCCAAAGAGGATCCAGGATATCCAGCTTAGGCCACTCAGCTGCTCTGCATCTTCAACCTACTTCCATCAGAGGTCTACTGATCTTTCTGACCTTTCGTCGCTGAAACTAATATCAACCTCCTGGAATCAATCAATCGCTCACCTATCTCTGAATCTCCGTAATAACTAGTTTGTCAAAAAGGTTCCTTTCACTGGCCTCCAGTCGCAGCTAACTGTTGACCAAAGCCAACTGAGCTGCCTTCATCCTGCCTCAGTCACGCTGGGCAATCCCAAGACCCGGGGCCAAAAGCGATCCACCATGAGAGTATATGAACGTCAGTAGTCAAAAGTTTTAAAGTAAGGCTTATACACAACAAGTAAACTTTTAAAAAAGTGACTCAGAAGGTAGGGAACTGGAGGCAAGGTGAGAAAGCAAATATTCAGTGGTGTTTCAGGGGGGAAATACCCGTTTTTTATTCAGTGGCACTGGAGAAAAGAGCCTCTGTTTGTTGCAACTCTAAACACGATCACGATTATGCCATATTTAGCTTCTACACCAGGCCTGAACACCCACAGTGGATTTGTCAAGTCAGGCAGACACTAGCAGACTTCAACTAGATAACAATGCTGAGCTCATAGCTGTAGTTGAACGTTTCTTTACAGAACATTTTAACTGGATAAATGGCTCATGGACAATGAGCGGATGCACGTTCACTTCTGAGAATTTTTCTGAAAAGTTCATGTCTGAAACAATGTGAAGCCGCTGCCTTGATATTAACATGTTGTTACACTCTATTACATGCTATTACCCTATGGTTGGTGATCCTGTGGTCACTTTGCAACGGGACAAAGATGGAAGTTGATCAAAAGAAATATGGATTGCAAATGCAGAACTGATACTCGGGGCGTGATGTGAGCCCTGCTGGAACGCCTTCTCACGTCTGACTTCTTTCAGCAGCGTCTTTGCGTTTGGACAAACACCGAGTCGATGTTTTGGTGAATTTATGTTCCCCCCCAAAAGTGAAACATAAGAGGTGTCCTCCACACAGAGCTGATTAGCATATGCGCCTGACAGGCAGCGAAGTGCAACGCTGACAAGCCTAATGAACTCGCCGCTGAAGTGGTGGAATTACACGCTCATCCCTTTTTATCCGCCGATATCTCCTCTTTGTACAGGTGATGGAGGGAAAACTTTCCCCATTCACAAGCTTTCAGAAATCCAACCTCAGCCATTCGGCTTCCAGCTCTTTCCCTCCGACATTAGCGGAAAGTGGGCGCATTGAAGGGATCCCAGGGAGGGAGAGGCGGAAGGGAAAAGGCAGAGCTCGGTGGCTCTTTGTGGAGTGAAATCCAGTCCGGAAAAATGGAGCCAAAGGAGGGCGAGCGTGAGGGAGGAAGAGAGAGGCTGTCACAGACCTCAATGGCAGCATTATGTAAATGGCTGACATCCCCTGATGTAAAGCTGAATAGAGACACATTAATGTCTGGTGTGTATTTAAAAAGCCTGGGCGCAGCTCCTCAGGATTGCGAGCGGCAGATCCCGTAATCATGTTGACGAAGTAATGGCAGAGAATTAGTTGTCCATTAAAAGTGTATTATGCGCCACGCTGGCACATGAAATTACTCTCAAATAGTGGAATGGCTGAGGGGGAGTGACGGGGGAGAGCTAGCTGGAGACAGAGGGGAGAAGGAGGAGGACGTTGATGGATGCTGGGTGCGTGCGTGCGTGCGCGCGTGTGTGAGCGCAGGCGTGCGTCTGCGCAAATTCCCCTGCGCCGACTGGAGGCAAGCAGGTGATTGACATCTTTAGACTTTGTGAAATCAAAGCACAGAGAGTGTGTGTGGATGGGTGCGCAGCAGGACCTGAAAGATTCTAATGAGGTTATAGAGGGCTGGGTGTCACACACGCACACACACGCACACGCCGACACACACTCATTAACATATGCACACACACACAGCCGAGCGCAGATATGTGACAAGTTAAAAGTAAGAAAGGATAATAAGGAGAATGAAAGGGGTGAAAATGTCTTCAGTGTCTTCGCACCGCCGGCTTTTCTCCCGTCTGACAAAACGGAAATTGATTTCATTGGAATTCTTCATTGATACAAAGACAGGAGGGAACCACAGTCAAATCAAAAACACACTCAGCCCAGAGTGTGAGGAGTTGTCAGTTGTCCAGTTCACCTTCGTGAAACCTTGAGTCATTGTAAGAGGCTCCAAAAATATTCTCAGGCCACAGTGAGGAGCTCCATCACCTTGACTTTGTAGGAGGTGTCTCCACATGGAGCTTAAAGCGTTTTATTCTTCAGAAAAATTGGTAGCTCTACTCCAAGTCTCTGGCAGATGACTTGGCTTTGTGCCTATAAACATGACATTCAACTCATGGTGTCAGAGGCTGCTTAGACCCTGAGTGTGTGACTGTAACGGTCAGCAACACTGTCCACGATCACTGCCACTCTTTGACTGATGGTATCTTCTGTAGCATCGCTGCTGGTGGAGAAGCCGACAACAAGGAGAGCTGGGTTACAAATGATCTCACCAGCTGTCCACAGTGCTCTACTGGGGGACTTTCAAACAGAGGTGGGTTAAGACTGGGACGCACTGCTCTCTCTCCGTACCATTTCACTGTGTACACTAGTGATTTCAGCCGTCACTGTGATGACGATAAGCTGTGGTGGGCAGGAAACAGTCTACTGATCTGCATCAGTGAGTACTGGACCGAACATCTTGTTGTTTGTGCATCACATTTATGACCCTCCTTAACAGGGTAGTGGAAAATATACCGATGGATTCATGGAGACTTCGCTGCCACAAACTCAATGAAGGCATCTAGATGGATTCTTTTGTGGGGTTTTTAACAGTGAATTGCTTTGTTGACTAACAAACCTTCCCACAACTTTCAAAAGTGGCCATCAGATTGTGGTGAGGAAAGTGTCCTGGCCACTGAAGTGAAATCTGTCCTCTGTAAAGTGTGGTGTCAGCCTCAACAGAGCTCTTATCATTGGAAAGACAACTCCATTTATATTTGACTAATCTTTTGAGGAAAAAGCTGAATTCTCAAAAGTGGAAAACTTCCTCAGACTCAGTCACACTCTAGAAAAAAAAGATTCAAGATACTTTTACCTTGAAATAAAGTGAAAAACCACTAGAATGGAGCGTCAAACCTGGTCCTTGTTGTAGCCCCTTGCTTTGGTTGACCACCAGGTGTGGTCCTTCACTAGTGCTAGACAAAGCTGCCAGCCCTGACAGGTCAAGCCAGGGGTGCGGGAAAGTTTGGAGTCGCAAGGTTCCCTCGGTCAGTTTCTGCTCTCTTAGCCATGCACTGGAGAGCCAATCCGAACGGCTCAGCTCAGCCTTCTCAATGCGAAGAGGAAGCCAGATCCTGCGGCGTCTCGGCGAAGCCTCATGTGTGGCATTAGTTTGTCGCAGTGTGTGTTCGTATCTGGAAGATGGTGAAACCGCATCTCGACTGGAAACCCTCTGAGGTTGTTGTTCTTGTCAACAACGTGAATATCACTTTTTTGTGCTGCAACCGTCGCCGAAGAATGAATGTCACAGGAGCCGAGGTTTGGATTCTTTAGACGCCAGCCGAATGCCGTGAAGTTAAAATAAACATCTTAGTGATGGTTAGTCAACCCGCCTCCCTCCCTCCCTCTCTCCGTCTTTCTTTCCGTCCTCCATTCTTCTCTCAAGTCTGAGCAGATAGAAATGTAATTCAGATGTCAAAACGCCCCGTCTCGCTCTCTGCCGTCTCCCTTGTCTTTCTGCGTCCTTCTGCGAATCTGTCGTTCCTATTGTTCCGGCGGCTGCTCCTTTATCGAGCAAGACATCGCCGGGAGGAGGAAGAAAAGAAAAGATGACATGCTTTCTCAGCCTGTAGCGGCGCGTCCCCGGCTGGAGTGGCTTGTCATTTGAGCGTCGGACGAGTGACAGCTTCTACAGTAGAGGGAACACCCCTGCGCCATAATGGGACTGACTGCGCTGTTACAGACCTGTCTGTCCGCCTGTCACTCAAGCCTGTCCATCAGCTGCCAGTGACACAAACCTGTCTCCGTCTGAACTGAACTTCCACTGGACTTGCTCAGTCTCGCTAAAAGCTTTGAGTAATTCTGCTTCCTAATGGCCTGAATATCTCCTGGAGGCTCAATAATGCTGGTGGTGGGTGAGATGACCTGCCGTCTCACTGATCCCACGTTCAAGCCTTTTTTTGTTACATCACACAAATGTTCTCTGAGTCACCTCGTCCGCCGTCCCTGCAGCTGATGAGTAAATGCCAGTGTGACCTGGACGTCAATATTTGATCACCTCTCGCGGGTCTTTTCAGAAATCTAACTGTGTATTCTGAAGGATCCAAGACGGAACTAAGGCGTCATGAGTTACTTGTTTTGATTTCATTGGAAGTATGAATTCATATTTTACTAAATCATTTCTCTGGAGGACAGGGACACACTCCTGCTGCCCTCGTATACAATTCAAATGACCTCAGGAACCACCCAGCCTGCCACATCATGAAGGGGCCTCCGGGAGGTTGAACTGAAACCTCACTGCCTAAAATAGAGTCAATGTGTTCACTTCCTCCTTTGTCATCTCATCAGTGGACCGCAGGAATTGTGTCCATAAAACGTTTGCTCATCATTTCTTCAACTGGTAATGGTCTAATAATAATAATGAATGAATATTTATATTCAAATACATAAATTCATCTGCCATCGTGAACCAAACCTCTTGAAGAACCCGCCGTCACCAGCGTCTCTGAGCTGACTATGAGGTGAAGAACATGAGGTTCCTCACCAAGTGTCTCAATCGTCTTTCTGGTTTACACAGAGAAAGTACAAATGTTAACATCTCACTTCATCGATTCTCCGCCTGTCAGCCACTCGCCACAGGCCTGGCACCGACAATAGCCAAGCGAAGCCTCTCGGGGGGAGGCCATCGGGCCACAAAGGCACGGCGGAAATGAGGGCGGACTTGCGGGAAGTCTGGCCTCTCCCTCTCATTACTTCCCCTGGCTCCCCTGTCTCTCCTTTCATTTGTCCAGAATCCAGCCGTAACTTCTTTGCACCGCCACTTGCGCCCCCTCTGGTCCTCTGCTCGACTTCTCACACACTCAGATAGAGCGTGCAGTCACACAGGCCAAGGAGCAGGGGGCTTTTGTGCCTTGCGGGGTTAAAGAAGTGGTTAAGAAAGGACGTCTGTGTGTGTTTTGGAGGAGCAGGAGGTCAGCAAAAGGAACAAAACTTTCTCTTTTGTCTTGTTTTGTTTTCCAATGTGTTGCTCGCAGGAAGAGCACAACAAGGAAAAAAAAGGGAAGGGTTTGTCCTTCCGTCTCATCTCCCCCACCTGCCCCTCCTTGTTCACTCTCTTACTTACAGGGTTGGGCTGAATGGGCAGATTTGGCCAGAAGGGTGAAGAGAGCCACACAGGCGGGCTGGAGATGTTTGTCCAACAGAGAGGGAGAATGAGTCTGGACCACCTGAGTGTCCTTCCCCCCTCCGCCCGGCCACCCCCCCTCTTCTCCTTCCTCTTCTTTGGCAGAGGGTCTCCATTCAGAACAAGGCGGTGACAATGATGTCCAGTGTACGTTTCCGAGAAAAGAAGTCACTGTCTCTGCAGCCGTCTGACTGCATCGTTCCAGTGTGTGAAAGGGCACAAAAGTCAACGGTGAAGGAAGTGAGACCCAAGTTTCATCTCTCACTTAAACTTTAAAGGTCAGCCGTTCTTTTCTTGGCTTTATAGACCTTTATATCACACAATTGTTGCTCATTCTATTCTATTTCCTTCTGAACATTAGCTGTTGTAGGACATTTTCTGACTGCTAGTATGAGTGGGGCTTTACTTTATGTTCGCCGAGAGTTTCATTGTAAAATTCCATTTTTCAGTGTTTGGTGCTAAAAAATACAGTTTTAATACAAACAATTTCACGGATCATGCTTCTGTTTTACACTCTTAAAACAGAATGAATCAACAAGGATATTTCATTTCATTTGGAAATAAATACATACTACAAATAAATTATCAAACATTTCCAAAGGCCACTCTTTAACGGCTATATAGACTGGATGGGTGACTTTTGCATTCTGCATTTATCGTGTTTGAGGTCAGCAAGAATGACCTGCGTGTCGTCTTTCCTCACAGTCAGATGGAAACTTTTACAGCCAATATCGTTCTGCATTTATTTTACATGCCCCCAAAAAACATTATTTATTCATATTTTCCCTTGAGAGAGGAGAATAGTAAAGAAGTATTCATGGTGGTAATCTTCCAGTGTCCTAAGCCAAGTGACTTCAGCTGCTTCAGCTAAAAAACAGCAAAGAAAACTTGCAGAGATTGTTGAATTTTGTCGACAAGGTTTGATGTTGCAGACCTACAGATGACTAATGTTAAGAAAAAGAGGATTTTAGTGGTGTTGAAGAGCGCAATATTTCACCTGGATTTACTCTACTTGTCCCCTTAAACAGCTCAGCGAAATGTGGGTTTGTTGCCTTGGACAATGTCGGATAGGGTCTGGCCACCAGCGGACAATACCATTTCCCTGTTCTCTCTATCACTTGTTTCCATTCTCGCTGGCTTGTTTTCATTCTCCGTTTCGGCGAGCACGGCCACACGGAGCGTTGGGTGCTGAAGATCGCTGAGGAGAGGTGGCGGGGGGGAGGAAGCGACAAGGCCTTCGTCCCATTAATCTGCCACATATGGTCGATCTGCAAATGACAGCTCCTTAATGGTAAACATTGACGGATAGAGTTTGCTTGTTTCTATTGCGAGCTGGATGGGTACACTTGTGATAAGTGCTCCATTGGTGCAGAGAGAGACGGTGTAAATGGGGCAGGAGAATACCACTAATAAAGCCCCCCAGCACCCGTGTCCCCCCCCCCTCGCCTGCTCCTTAGGCCAGACCTTTTGTCCCACCTGCTATTCTCCGGCTGCAAAATTAGGCTGCGCCTCCTCCTCTCTCTCATTCCTCCTTTCTTTATCCACCTCTTTTCCTTTTGGGTGAACGGCCATGTGAAGAGGTTCATTACCGCTGAGGCTGGCCCCTCTCAGGTATGGCCGGCTCCGTTCCCACTATAGAGCAGCGTCTCCCTCTCTGTCTGGCCCCGCTGGCTCCCTGGAAAAGGGAAACATGGCACACAAAGGTCCTGTTAGCACTTCCTATGAAATTAGCAGTTTTCTCTAGAGGTACAACGCTCCAATTACCTGACACTCAGGAGGATGCTATACCCCCCAAACAACACGGCGCGGTGCTCCGACATGAGTGTGTCTCGGCCCTCACCATAGTGGTATTCTTCCTGGCCGCTTCTATGCTAGGTGGCTAATTAGCACAGAAGACTCTCCTCCTCCTTCTTCCACAAGTGCATTTTAGTTCGCATTATTCCTTCACGGCGGTGGTGCCCCCACTTTCTCCTGCACCCCCACCTAACATACTGTACAACACACAAGCAGCTCAAACAAAGTTCCGCACCTCCAGGACACACAACGGGGGGGGGGGGGACCCCAGAAGAGCCCTTCATGCCTGAGGATGCTACTTAGACCCCACGAGTCTTGGATCCATGGATGAATGCTTGGTCTTCCTCCTGATGCTCTCACAGCCTTATTAAGCTCCTCCATAGGCTCCTCCTGGACTCTCCTCAAAAGCCCCCCTTTTGGAATAAATATTAGTATTTATTGACACCACCTGGATATGACTCCCGACTCTCTACTTTTCTGTCAATATAGATACGGCCAAGATTCTTTACTGCAGGGTGGGCTATTACGTTTCCTCAGGGGCCACGTTATATAGTGTGACGCTCTTGACCATAAAGCCAAATGACAAAAAATAAATCAATAAAAATGTTGATATAATGAGAAAACTAAACAGGACAGATATAATATGAGTATTTATGATATATATATATATATATATATATATATATATATATATATATATTCAAAAAATTGTTGGTTGGTCTTAAATAAATTCCATTCAAAGATTGGGGATTGGATATATTTAAAGGGACAGGAAGTACTCACAAAAGAGTCAAATTATAAGACAGAAAATTACTGTACATACAGAAGTTATGTCTGAGTTGCACTCATAATTGAAATAAAATACTCTTTTATCATATTACTACACTTACTTGTCACTTTATTGACTCCAAGAGGGCCACATCTTGCCCCCGGGCCACGCTTTGCCTTGGTGGCTTTAGAGTGCAGGTGGAACCGTCCAAAAACTGCATCCAACAAGTAGGAAAATATCCAACTGGTGGATCAATTTTGAGGGCAGATCTTCCAGTCTGAAGGTGCCACCTCATATTTGAACATCATGGAGGGATCTACAATTTGATGTACTGTATAAAAATGAAAACTTAACAGTCAACTGAACTGTGTCTCAAAGTTTAACCAAGGTCAACTTTTTATCTTTTGATTTATTTAGAGTGGAAGGTTGTCAGCACACAAGTTCCTGACCTCATGAAGCGTTTCACTATATCTCAGGGCATGTTGTTGTCTTGGCTACAGAGGGCGGGCGCTCATTCATTCTCAAAGCTCCTGAAATTCATTGTAAATCAAAAATGAATTCTAGCAGCCGGTGCCGCCATGTTCTGGACAGACTGCTGTCTGACTTGTGAGGGCACAATCCATAACCTACCCTCAATAATGTTGAACCCCTTGAAAAGCAAAGCCATCCGAACCTTATTTTAGAGGCTTTAAACACTGTAGTTTACCTCCACCTGGACGTCTCTGACGCCTGTGAGACTGTGATCTCATGTGGCGATGGGAAGTCTCAGCCCAAATGTGACCTAGGGGACGATACAATGGAAACCTGGGTGGTCCAATAATCATCACCGGTTCAGGACAGGGAAACTGGAGCGTAAGTGAATCAGGGGCACAGGAAGAGCATCTCTTGAGAACAATGAGGCAGGTGTGAAGAGGTTTGGAACAGTGGAGAGCTTTGAGTGACCGGAGACGTGAGCTGAACAATCGGATGGTAGACAAAACGTGTTGCTCTGATCACATATCATGATGCTTACAGCATGAAGGGTTAAAGTGGCGGTTACTTGTCATCCTCAAATTCATGTTTTCACATGAAGCCTTGGATTTGATCACAGTATCAGTCCCGACGTCGAGGGTCCAACTGCTGCCTGGGCAATAGCATAGCATAGCTTTGCCAAAGGGTACGATGCTGTTTCCTTTTCCTCTGCTTGACAAAAATCCTCCTAATAGAAATGTTTTGTGTGTTGTAGAAAGTACCATCCAATCCTCCATTTGAAGCTCCATTTACTCATTGAAAAGAAAAAAGTCTGATCGCAAGTCCCGGCCGTGACGTCACCGCGCGGACACATTCCACGAGAGGACACTTCGGTACCTACTGTACACCACTGAACTAGGCAACCTCGGTGTTGAAGCTATTCTATTGTGACTGCAGTTGAATGATCTTGAGTCTATGCATCATGGTGGATTCACCACATCCGGATGATGTCAGTCCATTGAAGAAGCATCATCCAACTGCAGCTGGATCATTAACTGCAGTTACATGACAGCCAAGAAAACCAAATAATTGTGTTTGTCCAGCTAAGTTGGGACTTCGAAAATCCATGCACACGGCTTAAACCGTCAACTGGATAGAAATTTGAATTTCTCTGCGTTGGACTAATTGCCCTGGATAATGTGGTTTCTTGCTGCGCATCGGAGGTAAACAAACTCTGAGACGAATCATGATCTACTCTGAAAACCTGCCGAAGGAAGCGTGTTGACGATGGTGGCGGCATTGAACCACCGCTCTGACGCGCTGATCCTGGACCTCTGAAGTGAAAGTAGATAGTCAGCCAGCACCATCTGCAGAGGTCAACAGTCTGAAACGGCTCCTCGCTACCTGTCAACTTCGATTTCTCTTCCTCTACGGTCATAGGAACTGGAAGGACTGAAGAGCTCATGGCACCACCCCTTGTCACGGAGGTGAACTACTCATAGTTTGATTTTTTTTAATGCACTGCATGTAAACATGGAGTGCAGGATGCACTCATGCACTCAGACTCAATAGGTACTTCGAGCTACTCCCTGCATGTTACTGCAGTCATTGAATGTGTCCTTCACTCCTGACCCTATTACATACAATAACTTGATCCAGTCTGAGTAGATCTTCCACCCTCGTGAGCCTGGCGACCCACAGGTATGAGCACCGCGCTCCTCCTTGTCTTCTACAAGACTGTATTTTTAATCCTGTTTTCTAACCCTCCATAATCTGAACTGGTTCACATTGAGATCTCATCAAAGCTATATTTTCCTCCGTCATCTACTAATCATTTTATCTTGCAAGCCTATCTGCCGTCTCAGCGCGGCACGTAACCAGATTATTTAAAACGACCCGATACATAACTACCACACACGACGCTGCGGGTATTATCACGCTTGTGATGAGCGCTGGTGTTGACAGAGATTTATCTCATCTGGCTTCCTATCATATCTCGAGATGGGATTAGCAATCCAGGAGCGTGACGCCAGAATTAAAGTGCTCTCCGTCCCTGCTGGTGAGGAGACAGGCCCATCCTGGTCTGGACATTTGGACCAAGGAATGATCCTGCAGCAGATCCTGGTGGAGCCTTTCCTTGACTCTTCATACAAGAGTGAGTGAGAGGGAACAAGTGCACAACAAGTGGATGTGCAGCTGTTATTTAACTGGAACTTGGCAATACGTACATTACATTCTAATGAGAGTCGATGGCCTCAAATGCCAAATGTCCTCACAGAGTTCGCAATCAGTTGAGAGTGTGCATTCAGCAATCTCTACAGAGATTCAAGGCATCGAACGAGACCGAAAGTGTGACCACTGTTCTCCATTCCAGGGACATTTACAGACGAAAGACAAATTAATTCTAATCCACTTTCCTCCTTCCTGTCCAGGGTCAGGTCCTCACAAGGCAGACAGACAACCACTCACACACACCTATAGTTTTATTTGTGTTTTTGGACTGTGGGAGGAAACCGAAGTTGCTGAAAGTTCACTCCAAAAGGTGCCTGTATCTAGAGTTGAACACACTTGTTCATTGTCTCAATGAGGCAGCAGCACCAGCCACTACTCCACCATGCTGCTCGGATCATTTCTTGTCTGACATGCGTTTTCCTCTCATTTTGATTGACAGCTTTTATCCTGCTCTCTCTGCATGGTGTGAAGATCACATGATCTTTTCACTTAACTGTAGTTACATTTTAGCAGCAACGACTGCCAGTGTTGCATCAGGTCAGCGGACACAGTGGCGCTGCATCTGTGGACAATGACTGAGACTCCAAGCGTCTCTCCTCAATATGTTTCCTAGTTGGACAGACACCAAGTTAACAGCATCCACCTGTCTATGCATTTTGTTTAGATACAATTGTTTCCAAAACTCGACAGAAAATGTAAAGATCACAGATGCTGCATTATGTATATACTGTACATGTTCATCAATGTGGGTCTGGATTTGCTTTAAATGGGCAGAAAAATTCAATTATTTAAATCAGAAAACAACAGGCAAGTCCTCCATTTTGAATCCATTATTGATGTGACGTATATATAATAAATGTTAGGAAGACATATGAGAAAAAAATCCTCTGCAAGTTTCTTTGGTGTCAGAATGTAGTTGTTTACACAACATCAATGGTCTGAAACTTCTTTTCATCAGTACTTTCTGTTCCGTTGGAACAAATGATTTGCAGCTTCAGGAAGAAGCGATTAAGGGAGAGCGGATTATTTTGAACCAGGTCAGTGTTGATGTGAATTAAAAGGCGAGGAGTCAGTGGAGCAGACAGCAGCGAGGAGGCTTATATTAGGAGAGGCGCTAAAAACCATTTCCCATCCCTCCTCCTCTCCTCTCTGCCGGCGCTGCTGAAAGACCGACGGCGTCCTGCTGCTATTAAATATTGAAGCAAAACACTGAGACTATATGAAAGATTAAGGGTGCATAAAAATAATTAAGGATTATTGCAATGAAAAATGCATGTCGGCTGTAACTTAGGAGTTCATGATATGAACGATACAATATTCATAGTCTGGAGAGGAGCAGTGAGTCTCTTGCCTCATTATGGTGTTTGTGTCTGCGGGCTGCTGATACTGGATCAGATCCACCTCTGATCGATAGGTGGTACCACACACCACCGCAGGTGGTACCACACACCACCAAGTCACACATCAGCCTATCCAAGGGGCGACAGGTTAGTCATCGTGATAGCGGGAGCTTTGCTAGCCACGTGTCAAACCGAAGGCCTCAGGGCGAAATCCGGCCCGCCAAGACGTGTAGCTACGTGTCGTGGAAATCAAAATCAGAACTACTTTCAAGAGCGCCGGAAACTAGAGCCGCACCAAGGCGTGTTTTGTTTGAGCCTCCGACCAATTCTGTGACTCGCTTCAGGTTCCCTCAGGTCTAGAGACTTGTTCATTCTCTCTCAGTTCTTTTAACTCTGCCAAAAATGGTCTGTTGCTCTGTTCACGGGATTCAGAGGTCCAGAGGTCCAGTGTTGAAATGTGCGTCCTTATCAGAACGCAACGCCATCAGTCAAAGGAACCAGCCTGCAGAGGAGAAGAGCAAGACACATGATCACGTAAGTTGTACCCTTAATCACCCATGTTGTCACACCAAATGTACATGTTTACAGCTGGTCGTTCGGCAAGACCCGTTGGGCTTAAGGTTACTGGCATGGCCCATACGAAAACGTCTTTTTCGAACAATGTTACCGTCACTGATCACATGCTTGCATGTGTTCGCTACATTGGTATTGCTGTTCACCAGTATATCCACAGGGGGAGCAGCCCACAGTCAAAAGTTTCTGACAACAACAAACTCCAAAACAAACATGGCAACTGTGGAAGGATTCATCTTGCACAAGAGAAGAAAACTGCGGTCGGTGAGGCCATCAAATATATGGCAACTTACAGTAGCATGTCAAGAAGTCAGCTGGTGGTTTCCCTTGGAAGTATCTTCAGTGAGCTGTGAAGAAGAGATCTTCAGTCGGACTTGGTGTACTGAGTCAGCCAGAATCTGTTGCGACCATTAAGTCCCGACAACAGAGAAGCGCCCAAGGAGTAAATGTTCTAAAAACCAGCTCATGATAAGCTGCGTCTCGCTGCCATGAGGTCATTTCCCATGCAGGTCCAATAACAGAATCTATTCAGGACCAGAGAAAAGCCCAAGTCGGCAATAGCTTAAATCACATTACCATGAACAGACTCCACTTTGTGTCTAAATTATAAAAGCATGAGAGAAGTATATCTTTTATGCGGCTGGCCCGTTTCTTAAGAAGAGGTGCGGCGGTGTTACCATTGATATTTCTACTGTTTTAATTATTCCTCTGGAGAAGCCGCGGGGGGCGATGATGAGGTTTCCCCACACCACTGCCTTTCCACAATGTCAGCTCTCTGTCACATGTTCAGCTCATTCGCCGAAGAATGAAATCCAAATGAAACTCATCGCCTGTATGAGGTGTCAATAATTGCCGACGGGTGTTAAAAGAAATAAGAGTGTGTGTGGGGGAGTGTGGGGGGCCAGCGTGAACTGAGAATTTGGGAGTTGACCTCTTCCTAAAGCGAAGGATTAGGGGGCAGAGGGAATAATGGGGAAGTCGTTGTGTCAGCAGATTATTCAGCTATCTTCCTACACCAGCGCCTGTTTATCTGATGCTGGGAAACACACTTCCAATGCGATGACATCTCATCAACCGCTCCGGCCTTTGACCACGTGATGTCACTCTCAATCATCAGTGGGCGAGTCAACGTCCAATATGGCCAAACTGCTGTATGATCATGTATGACTGTAAGTGTGGAATAGCAGGGGTGCCGTAAAAGTACATATATTATTGATAACAGGTGACGTAATAGAGATGAAATACAGCAAAATTGTGCTCTGTAAATGCAGAAATATGTATGCACGCTTTTTATATTCCCTACGTACATCAAAATCAATAAATAATATATATATATGCATATATATATGTACAGCATAAAATAACATTGATATAATTGAATAATTTTTATTCAATTATAAAACTACAATAACATATTTAAATGAGTAAATATCCACCCCATCCCAAAATATGATGATAATAATAATAATAATAATAATAATAATAATAATAATAATAATAATAATAATGATAATAATAATAATAATAATATGAAGAAGAAGAAGAAGAAGAAGAAGAAAAAATGAGTACATATACGGGCGCAAAAATAACTGAAAATTAAGTTTTCAATATCAATATAAAATCAATATAAAGTAAATATAATTGGAAAAAAAGCCCATTATTAAAATGGTGAAAATGTGACTTGACAATTAACTTTAACTTAAAAAAATAGGAAAATAACAAAAGTCCATTCAAATGACTAATATATGGACTAAACATTATGAAAGATAAAAGTAAATGTATGTACTATACAATTATAAAGTCAAGAAAATATCAACTTAACTATAAACAATAAACGTCAATTTATCATATATTCAAATGCTATTTATTAAGATCTCAAGATTTTTTAAATAAAAATGAATAAATAAATAAATAAAATTAAATTGAGAATAAGGCAGGAAAAGTAAATATGTAGGAAAAAAGAAAATTCAGTAAATATACTGAGCAAAAACACGGAGAAAATATTTACTGAATAAAAAGTTGGTATTTCCACACAGATCTCTCAGAGCTCTCAGAGCTCTCTCTCTGTATATTTATGTACACGTGTGCGACCCAGATGATACACAGATTCGGCAGCCATGAGGAATTCAAACCTGCTCTGGTGATGGAAGGCAGCCATTACAATGAGTCACGGGCTGCTGCTGATAGTGACACCAGTCGAGCCCAGCCTTCTGACAGGATATTGAGCCGAGGTGAAAAGTTAACAAAATGATGAAGCGGTGGAGACAGCAGAAGCCGCAGCCCCTCCCTGGCGCTCCGGGCCCCGAAATAAAATAATGGCTGCACGGACCGATCACTGTAATCAGACAGGACGCAGTATTTAAAAGTGGCCTGAGTGAGAGCTTCTGAGGACAAGCTGGTTGTTAGACGGAAGAAAACATTCAGATCTGCGTTGATAGATATCGAAGAAAGAGGAGGGGAGACGTGACATGGCTATGTTGATGCTAGCTTTTCTGGCTTCTAAGTGATGGCGTTTTGTGTCCGCCTCTCTGGACTGACCCCTCAGTAGCGGCCCCTGCGTCGTCTGTCGTGAGGACCTTACTTGAGCCGTGTCAACACTGCTGGTCACGGCGAAGCAACAAGATCTGTCCCTTCCAGTCAATCTCAAGGGGCGTGGCCAAATCTGGCCCGGCCCATATTTACATACAGCCCAAGGAGTTGACGTCAAAACAGCTTCTGAGAACCAAACCTGTTCAGAGCGTGGTCCACTTCAGTCATCCCACGACAGTGTGACACAAGTTCAAGCTACGCCAAGCTACAACTAGACTCGTGCTTCATCCCGCATCCACTGATGCAAAAGGCTGCGCTCGCCTCATGGAGTTGTTGTTCCAGGGAGAGAATGATGGTATTAACCCTTCAACTCTTATTTCATGGCTGCCTCATTAAGAAGCTTGTGGATTTAATTACCGCCGGCGGAGGCGGCGACGGTACGAGGCCTGGTCCCGCCGCGTAATTGGAGGTGTTTTTCTCTCCACCCAACTTAACATTTCAACCTGATTGTCAAGTACAATTCTCTCATTAATGAGGAGAATTATGTAAACAGGACTTGGGCACGAGCGACGTCGGTGGTGGGGAGTCGATGATATCGGCAGACGTGCGGCGTAGACGCGCCGCGCGGAGGTGAAGCTATAATTAGAGCACGCGCACCTTCAACGGCTCATTAGTCTGTTGAAATGAACCGGTGGCGAAACACAAACAGACCTTTAGGATGAATATACATCACTGTGTGCTACCAACACACTGGGCTAGCATTTTAGCTGACGCAGCTACATGTGTGCGCACTAGTAAAACCAGGTCTTTTCTTCCTATTTTCTGTTGGAATAACAAAGTATGCTCACAAATGTACACACAAGAAGTACAACAATACCATAGAACACAGTGATACACAGAAAATCGTGTTCAAAATGGAGGTAGAGTCACGTGAAACAGCTGTGTACAACGCTCCCGAGCTAGCGCTCTCGCGACTGACGACGTTTTTGATGACAACGATTTTGCGTGGCCCATCCTCATCTCTGCTGCATCCTTCTGCGACACACAGTAACTGTGAATAGAGCAGTAGTCACAAACCTTCCACCTCCTGAGGAGTGAAAACCAGACAATTATTTAACTGTAAAAGTGAGATTCCGTCCTGCAGGAAGTGGACACAGCGCCTGACCCCCGAGTGAAGGCCCTCTGAAATGAACCCCGCCGATAACTGTAATGGACTGTTGGGGGCGCTGGGGGGTGAGGGGGGCGCGGGGTTCATCATTCTCTGCCTGTCATTGTCATTAATGAACTCCACCCCTTCTTCCCCTTATCAGTCCCTTTCTCTCTCTTCCCTGTCGGGCTCCGGCGCTGCGGCACTTTTCAGTTTGCTCACTGGGACGTGTCCCCTCTTTTGTTTTAATCACCAGCCAATAACGCCACTTCATTTGCTCGCTTCAAATTGGCTTACGTGGACGGCAAACAAGAGACGGCGGCCGCAATAGAGAAATCACACGTGGTGACAGTCGGCGGCAAATGAAGTCCTCAGCCGGAAGACTCCATTAAAACCATGTGATACCAATCTGCAACTTTATTATTGCTCACCAGGCCTGCGCTGTAGCCGCCGCCGCCACCGCCACCGCGCTCTCCATTCTGCATTATCAGAAAACACAGTCATTAAAAAGCATTTGACCTTTCTGCAGCGAGTATCCAGAAATTACCTTTTCTGTTTGGTTCTCACCCCCCCGCCCCCGCCTCACCCGCCTCCCCGTCCTCGCCTTGTTCTGCCGCTAAATCACTTCACTGCCAATTGTAATGAAACTCCTCCTTTGCGGTGAGTGGCGTTAGCTCTGCTCTGCCTCGGCGGCGCCGGAGGAGATACCGGCGTAATTAAATGTTACATCTGCCAATTGTTTCAGCGGGACAATGAGGAGGAGGAAGTGTTTGTGTGTACCCAAGACAAGTGGAGGTGAGACAAAGCATGGCTGCTGAGATGAGCCAGAGGAAGACGGGGACGCTGGGCAGAGCAGACGTCTAACAGGCAGCTGCCAAAACTGGACTTTTTACGGATGTATCATGGCCAGAATAAATGAAAGCATCATCATTTTCATTGATAATGTTCATTAAAAGGCCTGAAACTCTTGGTGTTATGCAGTAGAATCTCCTTTTTTTACACTTTTATGAGGGGAAAAAAGTTTTTGACATTAGTCTCTGCACGCTTCTTTGTAAATAGAGGAAGGCGATTGTGTTTTTTACTCTTTTCCTCTAAACACTGTTCTAAACGTGTGCCAGGGTTGTGATTTTTACACACTTGTGACCTTCTCCATCGGAGTGAGACAGATGAAAAGGACACAAATAAAAAAGCTCTCATCCTCACATTGAGGATTGTCAAAGTCTGTATCGATTTGTGTGTGTGTGTGTGTCTGTGTGTGCGTGTGTGTGTGTGTGTGTGCGTGCGCCTGTGTGTTCTGGTGCAGGTGAAGCAGGCACATGGAGTGTAACAACATATCCCATGACACTTTGAAATCTGGCGCTCAGACAGAAGCTGCTATCTCTCATATCTTCATTTCACCTGGAACCAATCCCTGTGCAAAGAGGGAGAGAAAGAAACGCCTCTGGCTGGTGTGTGTGTGTGTGTGTGTGTGGGTGCTAATTGGCTTGCTGTTTTTAAGCTATATATCCGCAGCATCCCTTTGTTTACCTCTGGTGAAATGAACACTGTAGTGGGAGTTGCTGTCCTTGTTGCACTTCATCATGTGAGCAATTAGCAGCACAGGGGGAGGGAGAAAAGGAACATTGCCACATGACTCAAAGAGTCACAGTCATGCGTGTAACAACTTTTATTTAACTGGCTGACATGTATATATATATATATATATATATATATATATATATATATATATATATATATACATAAACTGATAAATAAGAAAAAACCTTTTCAGTTTTATTTGGTTGTGATTTCAATCGATGAAATATTTAACTTCTCAATTAATAAAAAAAATCAAATTCAAATATTTAAATATTTACAGTTTCAAAAAACAAATAACAATAAATATTCATATAAATAAAAAAAAAGCCAACTCTAAGTATTATGACCAACGTTAGCAAAAAGTTAAATCAAATACTTTAATTTAATTAATTATTATTTCATGATTAAACTCAAATATATACAGGGAATTTTTTTTAAATCAGATCAGTGTAAAAATAAATTACAAATTATAATGAAATTGCAATAATGAACACATCACTGTGGACTGTGAACATATGCAATAACTATTAATGAAGTTAGATGAAATAAGTGTATAATAAAAGCAGAGTAAAAAATAAGCATACATTTATAATAAATAATAAATAAAGAAATGAACACAATTTGATCTGTTGTTAGTTTATTTTTTATTTTAGATTAATTGGTAGTTGCTAGTTAGTTAGTATAGTTGGAAAACAAAAGATTTTATTTATCATTTATTTATCACTCAGTTGAATTAAGTTACAAAGGACAAATGAAAAACACACACACACACACACACATATATATATATATATATATATATATATATATATATATATATATATATATATATATATATATATATATATATATATATATATTAATGTGCATATTCTTAAAAGGCAAAACGAGCTTCAACATTTTTATGGAATTAAGCTATAAAAGCGCTTGTTTTCTTCAGCAAGTTCACGTTCAGAGCGTATCCTCCTCCACTGTACTGAGCTTCTCCACCGTGGCGAATGAATAAGAGGATAAAAGATGTACAAATGTGGGGGCTGCTGGGGAGAAGGCCAGAGGGGAGAGATGCATTTCCATAACAGCGATAAATTGGATTTAACGGCGAATCTTAGCCAACAATGGTGGAGGTCTGTCCCACCCTAGAGCCAGGATCTAGACCTCCGAGCCAGCCTGAGTGGATGTGCTCCTAAACTGCCTTGTCTCGGTCAAGGTATGAAATTGCTCTGACTGTAAGCACCGTCTCTCTCCAGCCGTGACCTGTTATCCCTTTACGTGAAGAGAGTCGGGGGGTAAGTCTGCCCGTAGGCGCCACGAATGCCAAGGCAGACCTGATCGCGACTCTGCTTCCACCAGTTGAACCTCGAGTCCAGTCCACAGGTGAGAAGAAACACGAGCAGTTCAGGAGTGTAGTGACACAGATTGACACAAGTGCACTGAAGTAAACGTTTTATTTTAATTAGTGGATGAAAACAGCTTTTTTTGTCTAAAATGACAGGCTTTAATGTGGGCATTTTTCAGGCCATTAGTCGCAGTTTCTCAGTTACATAAGTCCTGTGACTTTGTCCTTGGACAAAATGACAGGGACACTAGTCACTAGTTCCATTTTTTGCTGCGACTTACACAACAATACAGTCCTTTGGGTTCTAAGGCTCTGATGTACATCTCATCGACTCTGTTCTTAGCGAGCTAAATATCAACGAAATGGTCCTCTAAAAACACAGTCTGCAAGTAACTGCAGTGATTTTCATGATTTTAAAATAAGGAGACTGAGGGTGGGGGTGGTGCAGCGTGCTAGCATGTTAGCATGTGCACACAAAGATGACTAACAGTGGGTTTCTCATGTTCAGAGACATCAGAGCTTGCATTTACGCCAGCGACCATGAAGCTTCCACATTGAAATGATGTATGGATGATGATGTATGAGCACCAACGGACCACTATCACCATGCACCATGCCAAGAAAGGGCCACCAGACCATGCCGACTTGCAATAAGTCACAAGAGCTGAGTGTCATCGGTGGCGTATTTATACATCTGTATACAGTTAGCACTTTAAGGATCTGATCTAGATCATGTGATCAGACTGTACAGACCAGATTTCTGTCACTGCTGTGACCCTAAAGTCAACCCAAAGAGGTTCAAAACACCATGTATGTATTTATCTGTAAAGGCTGCCGTAAATACCGGATTATAAGCCGCACTTTTTTCCCTAGAAAAACATATGGATTTTCATATGGACTTCTATAACCAAACTAGCTCCATGCCATCAAAGTATTGAGCGTTTGCACGTCAAACCGCTAAAATCGCGTTTTATAAATGTGCTGTTTTCGTCTGCGTGTCCACATGTTTGCCAACAGAGACGATCTCCCGGAGGACCGGAGATGAGAAGCAGCAGCTGAGACCGGCTGTGGTGTCAGAATGTTGGACACGCAGGCAAAAACAGATGTGCCAAATTGAAGTTGTGGCATGAAAGCAAGTTTCATGAATCAGTTGTGATGCCGGAGCCAGTTTCCACCACTAGTTCAGAAGTGATGCATTTTAAGCCGGATATGAGGAAATCGCTGACCTTTCAACGGCATACACAGCACCCACGGCTTATAGAGGCGTGGGTGCTGTACGAACAAAATCACTGCTACTTCTTATGTTTGGGAGGTGCAGCTTATATTCCGGTGCACACTATAGTCCGGATCTTTTGGTAATATGTACTGCTTTGTAAAAAAAACATTTAACACACATTTTAAAAACGACCAGGACCATGTTTTCTCTCTTCACTCAGCGTGTATCTCAGAAGAGGCAAGACAATTAGCGTGCTCAAAAGCATGAGCCGATATTGACGAATCAGCTGAACACACCTCCCACTGACAGCGACAACAAACAGCGATTAGCATGTGAAAAAGAGCACGTAGCGGGAGCCAGCCTGTCTTTGGTGTCGGAGGATGTGTCTCTGGCCCGGGGCGACACACCCAAGGCCTCGCTGGAAACCCCGAGTCAAGCCAATGCAAAACAAACACACAATCAAACAACACTAAGCCAATTTCCTCCCGTGGCCCAGTGTATTGTCAGACACACACCTCCTGTAATTTCCCGGGGCGGTGGCACCGGCGGGGAGCGCGCTGTAGCGCCAACACGGCGCGGCGTTTGGGGTAATTGCTCTGGCCGTGTTAGTATGGAAATCTGCGAATGTGTGACGGGCCCAGATAGCTTCCTTTTCTGATCCCGCCCGCAGGCCCGCAGCCAAACTATTTTATCTCTTAATGCATTAGAGTGATCTTCCAATTAGCCCCAACGCTCATAATACGCCGCCCCTCCCGCCGCCTGCTGCGGGGCGACGTGTGTAAGTGTGCGCATCCTCGTCCACGCTTCGCCGTGTGGCATCGACGGCGGCGACCGGGAGGAGTGTGTTGGAGTGTGTGCAGGCAGAGGCGGCGGCTTGTCGGTGGTGGTGTGGCGATAGTTCTGCTTGAGAGGTGAAATGAGGTGCTTATTGTGCCGGCGTGGGGGTTGCGGCGTTAGTCCGGGGCTCCTGTTGTAAAGTTTGCTGATAAGGGGAACCCGGCCCTTGAGCATCCATTCTCCTCGGTGTATTAGCGCTTCCTTATCAGGGGCCCAGATAAAAACCGGCATGCCATTTGCCTTCGGTGGAATTAAGCCCTCCTCCTCCTCCTCCTCTTGTCTGCCTTGGCTAACCGGGCGGGCTGCGATTAACCTCGACACTGTCCAATATCCTCTGCAGACTCCCGCCCGCAGATTAGCCGCTATTAGTTATGACCAACTAAATTAACCATCGCTGCCTCCCTGAGCGCAGGAGGGGGAGGGCGCACGTGAGAGAGAGAGAGAGAGAGAGAGCGCCGTTCAAAAATATTTCTCTTAAAGAGAAGAATCGGTTGAGATTCTTGGGTGATATGCTTCTCATCTGTCTTCAAACCTTCACATTCAGACTTGCGTATCTTTCCGATGTTGACATTTGCTGTCGTGTCGCAGTCTTCCCAAAACAAAAACGGTTTCACCTGTGACAGCCCCCTCTTGACCCATGGATTCTGGAACTGGATTGATTTGTAGATTTCATTATTGATAGTGGACAAAACAATGTGTTATATCGGTAAGTGATCTATATATTTTTATTCTATGAATATATTAATTAATTCATTTATCTACCATGTAAACATCACAACACAAACTCGTAATTTGGCTTGTTTATTAGTAGAATTAGAATTGAGTGTGAACATTCCAAAATGTCATCACCTTGCGCCATATATATATATATATTATTAATTATTATTATTATTATTATTAATGGTATAAGAATATTTGAAGAAGCCACATTTTATATATATATATATATATATATATATATATATATATATATATATATATTATTATTTTTTTTTTTTTTTAATGTTTGCCAATTCCCCCCTTCTCTTCCCAGCATATACACTTTTTTAAATTTGACTATGTGTTGGATATATTACAGTACCAAATGGAATGTAATGAAAATAAAATCTTTTTGCAATATTTAATTAATTAATCTCATTTTAATTTAGGTGTGCGTGTTTTGTTTGTGTCTAATTGGGGTTTTTGCAGAAGCTGGCTGGAGGCCATGCAGTACACACCCCTCTGTGTTTGCATGAACTGAGCTCACATAAATATCCAAATGAAACACAACCCCCCAACACACACACACACACATGCTGCTAAGCCTGAGCTAACAGCATTAAGCCGTCACATCTGTATTGACAGGAGAAGCGACACCACTACCAGCGACAGCTCCGATACTCACTGCATTCTTTTCTTCTTCCTCGGCCTCTGTGACGCTTTTTCTCTTAGACAACAATACCCTGCCATGATCACAGCGCCGGCCTGAACAGGCGTGAACAAACTTGGGGTACCGGGGTCGTCACCCCTCCGAGCTCAGAGACCCTGCAACACAGTTCACGACAAATACATTTTGGCCGTGTCTATTGTTTGGAGCTGGCTGTTGGTAGCATTCAGCTGCACCATGTTTTCTGCTTGTTTCCCAACGTTCTTTGCCAGTAGCATTTTATTTTCAACGCCGTCAGATCCAGATGTTGCTGGCCAAGATGCAAACTCATTTGTGAGATGTAAAACTGCGACTGTTTGTCGCCTCTGAAACGCAGACCACCCCGACATCTGCGCTGGTTCCAGAAATGTCACCGTGGCCCCGGGAAGACTTGTATGTGACACACGGCAATTGTAAACATGTTGGCTGTGTGGTGGCACGTCTGCCTCCGCGTGATTTCAGGGTGACAGTTCGTCTCTGCTTTTGTGCGCCGCTGTCACTCAGAGGCCTTGAGGAGTTGAAAATGCCTCTGGAAAAAAAAAAAAAGCTCTGTACATTCTAATGTCTAAATAAGCCGGCCTCACACAACAAGAGGAACACGGCACGGTTGTTGCCCTCTGCCGTGTAAAGCCACAACAGGAGAGTAAAGCCAGTGACCGCCCGGCCCCCCCCCCCTCCCTCACCCACAATAGAAAAACCTGTTTATCTCCGCCTACAATTAAGAGTGTGAAATTTGAACATGGTGAATTAACAAACCAAAAAAAACCCTTTGTGACAGGAATAAAAAAAAAATCAATGCCTCTGCAGAGGAGGGAGAACGGAAGGGATTTGGCGATCATGAGAGGATGGAAGCGCTGCCAACTGATATCCAGAATAATCACATTTACTTCATGTCAAACTGTGCAGTTGGAATCTAGCAACGCTAATTCAGCTGGTCACATCCATGGCTACACACACACACACACACACACACACAACAGTGCGCAGCACACAGCTTGATTGATGGCCTTCAATTGTCTGTAGGTGTAGGTGGGTGTTCTCTACCTTGGACCAGCAACATTTCCAGGGGGACCCCCACATCTTGCCCTGAGTAGCTGGGAGAGGTTCCACCTCTGTTTAGGTTTGAAACCCCAACCTGTCTTTATTACGATTCTGCCCTATATTCAGCGACTCTGTCCAAGCATTTTGTGTTCTGTTTTTGTGTTACCAACTTACATTTCTCGATCATTTCCGCAGTAGATAAAAAATTCAAAGTATATCTGCTCATCGTGCCCTTGTTTTGACACGCCACAGATATTGTTACTATATGATATAAAGGTGGAGCAAAAGATGGACCTTGACGGAGGGTATTGCATGAACAAGGTAATAAAATGTAATGTAATGTAAATAAAAAGTCTGGAGCACCTGAATTCTGCCAGTTGGTATATATACATATATATGTATCCCCAATTTTGTGTACATTTTCTTACCTTGTTCATGCAATACCCTCCGTCAAGGTCCATCTTTTGCCCCTGAACCCGAGCTGAGCATCATGTAATCCTTTCTAGAATTGATCTCATCTTTGAGCTAATGTTTCTGTGATCTATAGCTATCTAATTCCTAGATCTGTAGCTCGCTGTCGACCACTGGTCCCACGTCCAGGGTGTCGTGGATTGCATCCTACTCGCATCACTGCTCTCTTACTTTTGAAGTTGAGGTCCAGTTTTGACCTGCCAGCCTTGGACAAGCATTGAAAATGGATGATTCGATCGATTCTGAAGAAAGTTAACAGAAAAAAACTGCCCCAGTTGCTATTTATTTTTACTTCGTTGAAGCATCATAATAGAAATATGTTCCTTGGGAAATTTTCTAAAAACTCGATAATGTATTGAGCCACTCACCATCATTGCAATGACACTATTCCATGAACATTGAATATTAAAGTGAAATTCGTGGTCTAGGCTTGACCTTAAACCTGAGAGCATGCGGAACAGTCAGGAGCTCTGCAAGAATTCTCAGAAGAATGTGATGAATTAAACTCCTAAACACAAGCTTCTTGGCACTTGAAATGTCTAAATATCAGCGAGAGGTTGCCTCTCAAAGGTGAAGTTAGAGAGCCGATTGAAAACTGAAACATAAGAATGTGAAAACTTAATCTGTCATAGTTCGTTCTGGAGAATGTGGTGTGTCAGAAACTGATTCAAGCGCTGATTTCACAGTGGCTCTACAGATCAGGGTTTGACTGCATATGGAAGTGTTGGCAAACACAAAGGCTGCAGAACTTTGTTAGAAGTTGTTTGGCTGTGACATATGTGCGACAAATATGAGCCATTTCAGACATTTCCCCTCTGAATCATGATTCAAGAGATTAATAAAGACACTCACATTTGTGGTTATTTAGGAAGCATTTTTCAGATTTACAAATCAACAGGCAGAGAGGACAAAACCAAAACCTTTGAAGGAGACATATCTCTCACACAGCTGCCACAATGACACGTCAAATAGATGCCTAGAAGAGCAACACAGTCTTTAAAAACGATGAAACCTTGACTGTGAAAGTTTCGCATGGTAGCAGCCATCTTTCTTATGTTGTGCAGCTTTTCCCGCAACCATTTTACTTTGTCTCTGTATTTGTTCCTCTTCAGTCCCTCCAGGATTCCTCAGTCTTTTTTTTATTGATTGTTGCTGCCAAAAATGACTGATTTAAAAAAATCAAAATAACTAGTGTTGGTTTCTAAAAAGAGTATGATTTTTACATGATATGCTTTATTGGCAAAAGGCAGTGAGTATTCCAAGTACATACAACGTACATGCTATATAAACAAAAGATGCTAAAATAAGTCTTTTTTAATGATGACATTCGGTGAGCAGCTTCCGGGGTGAAAGCGTGTAGTGAACACTCGTTGTTTTGTTACGGAGCTGCTCACTAGGGCGCAGACTGACGGACCTTTGGATGGGCGGAGTCTGGGAGGTAAAGGTGGGGAATGTTTGGGGGTGTGAGACCGGATTTTTTCAGCGGCTCACTACTACAGCCAATCGAAACAGGATTCAGAATGGTTCATGTCCCAATTGTGACCCTTGGTGGCAACATTTGTGGGCAAACGTGTTTGGCGTCGCACGTTACTTCATCTCAACAAGGAAGGAGGGAAAATGATGACTGACATGCTGCGTAGAGAGGTGGGTGAAAGGAGACTAAACCGATCGGTGGGATTGGCGGGAAAGTTGCGCAAAGCTCACACAGATTGGTTAGAATGGCATTCGTAGCTGCGACCTGTAAAGCTCAAAAGTCCTGGATTATCTTTAAGTAATGGCACCATTAAGAATAAAGCATTATGTGGCAACTGAAGCTGTCAAGATCTTGAACAATTTCAGGAGCAAAACACGTGACAATTGAGCAGCTCTGGTCCTTTCTTTTGGTTCTGGGGTGGGAGGAACACCTCGATACAGACACACGTGTAGCTTTGAGAGCACCAGATTTCACCACTGTTTTTGCTTTAAATGAGAGCAGAACAGTAGTGAAACTCTCACAATAAACATGCGACTCAGTCATAAATGGACGGCATAACCATCGTGTGAGGATCTGTGCTCGGATCCAGCTGGGTTCCGAGTCGGTTTCTTTCAAGAAGAAAGAGCAAATGCTCTTGATGGTTTGTTTTGTTTTGTGCAATTGAAAAAAACGCTCACACTCCACAAGCTAACCTCCAGCTCCTGCCATCCAACGGCAACATTCAAGTGCCTCCAACCAGTGATAGGCTTGAGCACTAATTCGTCCCTCCGACTCGCCCCGCTTCCACCTTTGAGAGAATGTGCCATCAACAAACCTGTAGCCATTTACCAACTGTCAGTCAACGCCTGGACGCTGCTACGCTATCACTCCGCCACCCGTCACCAGGCGCCTTCTTTCCTTCCTCCTTCTCTGCTAATACCAATTTAAATCGCTCCACGTTCCTTTCCTCCTGCTGCCATTATTCAAAAAGATCATAATAGTTTTCCCTGTGCCCACAGCACAAAAAATCAATTATTTCCCCACAAAGACTTGAAAGTACTTAGCGCAGGCCTGCGAGGGGAAGAGCTGTGGGTTATATCAAATTGAAACTGCACTCATTACACAGGCACACAATTAGTTACCTCTGGTCTGCCTGCCGCTCTTTAATTTCCGCCACGGCATATCTGTATTATAACAGAAACAAGCATGCAAATGCTATTGTTGGGGATTTAGAGAAATCAATAGGATGGCTGGCGAGAGGCGTTTGGTGGCGCTGTCACTCAAAATCTGCTGCCGGTGACTGATAAAGGTCTGAATTCAAATTAGCGGCAAAGCCGGCCAGTGACATCAGAAGTGACATCCAAAATAAAAGGGAAGGCTTCATGATATATGTAATTATTCTCCTCGCATTCGCAGCAATTTTTTTCTTCTTCTTCATGCTCCCTCCTTCCGCATCCCCCTCTGTCTCCTCATTGTGTGTACTTGTGTAACTGTGTTTTGCATAAAGGGATTAGGAGAGCCTTAATGAGAAACTGTAATTGTTTTTTCAGCCCTGCTCTGTGGATATGTTTGCGCGTGTGTCTGTGAATGTTTGCGCTGCTAGAAATACGTCTGGAACAAATGTTTAATGCCGAGTGAATACACTGTTGAAACGGTATTGTGTGTGGGTTTGTTCTCTCCTCCGTATCAGACAACAGTTGGCAGCGGCGCGCGGAAGTCGGAGGGAAAAAAAAACCACGGTGTGAAATACATTTGTTTCGAATAATGACGAGTGATACTGAACAATGGAAACACAACCAGTCTGGCTCCAGTTCGTCTCAGATAGCAAACTTTTCACCCAAGAACAAGAGAGTTACTTTTACACTTTCATACGAGCGTCAATACACAAAGCCGCTTTTTTTTGTATCTCATTTTCGATTAATTTGAACACTTGACTCGGAGTCAGGGCCGAGAGAGTGAATGAGAATCAAAGCCTGGAAGCGGGTGTTTATGCCCGTCACTGGCGGCGAGAGGGCTTTTAATGATCGGCTGATATCACTTCAGCATGCGACGATTTCCCTTCTTTTATTGATACATGTAGCAGCTCAGCTTCTCTGGATCCTGCTCAGTGGCATGGCCTTGCTGGATACTCACTTAATCACAACAATCTGCCATCCTGGTTGTCATGGAGTTTTACGCTTGCTTGATTGTTGGCACACCAATATTTATAAAAACGCACTTTTACAAATAGCAATGCTCAGCACTCAATTCTCCATGGTGAAATAAATAAATGCATAAATAAATCGGGATCTTTACAAATCATGTTTAAATCATTGGACACTTCACACTGAACAAGAAAAACTATATACATTTCATGGTACTTGTATCTTGAAATAAGTGAAAAATACTGCCAATAGAACAAGTGATAGAACATGACATTTAAGATGCATCGTCTTAAAACAAGTCAATCCATCTTGCTGAAACGCCACCTGTAAAGAGATTTTTTTCTTAAATCAAGTGGGATGAGATACTTTGACTAAAAATAAGACGAAAAAACTTCTTAGTTTGAGTATTTACACTGCAACGTAATCTACATAGCATTTTCCATGTGTATCAAGACACAGGTGTGTCATCAGTTATCTGTCAACAGGTGCCGGTACCAGTGACTTAAATCTCTATCAAGGGGACATATACCTGAGAGAGGCACTTTTCCTGGGGTGGACCTTGTGGTCATGAGGATCCATCAGGAACAGACTTAATGGTTCATCCTGGGACTGGTTGCGTCTGAGTGGAGGAAGACTGAAATATCCAGCCTCTTGAGTCGTGAAACACAGAGGAGGCGGCGAAGACTTTGGACCCAAGTTTGATACAACGAAGGAGACATCATCTCTGGTGTTGTAAACAATCCTTCCTCAAATGCTGTTGATACGGTTGAGAACTTTGCTGCTATAGTATCATATTCAATCACAGCAGACCATTTCTGCTGGTCACATGATCTGAAGTTGAGTTGGCAAAATCTCAAACCTCCATCTTCATGGAGAAAAGTCTTTGTCTTTGCTTGCAAGTAACCAAACGAAGGACGTGAATTCTGACTTGACTGTTGTTTGGGGGAAGTTGCTCACTCGTCTGTCCTTCAGAAGGGTCAGAAGTATTTGTTAACTACAACCTGTTGCAAAGTGAAGCTGTACTTTAGTTGCCTGTGTTATCACTGGGCGAGGCTGAGACAGGTTCAGCCATGTCCCACTGCCTCTACTGGGTCGAGGGACGGGAGAAGCTCCCGCTCCTCTCCTCATATTTCCACGACGTGACCCCACTTCAGCCTCGTCCTCAGTGAAGAGAACGTTTACGGTGACTGTTTGAACCATCATTTAACACCGACCCAAAAAGAGAAAACTCCTTCTGATGTTCACTTTGCTTGATCCGGGCGATCAGCCATATTTCTGCTCAAGCCCAGAAACAATGGCCCTCTGCTCTGGGCCAGGCCCGAGTGAAGTGGGGCAAAGTATGCAGGGGAGGGGAGAATGTGCCCTTTCTTGCCCCCCTGCCCTGTTCTCTCTATCGCTCTGTATCCTGCCACCACCACCCCCCACCCCTGCCAGTCCCCCCCAACTGATGGGACATGCGCGAGGAGGGGGGAGGTGTCTCGCTCATTCAGCAGCGGTTAAACGTTTTCACAGCAGCACAATGCCGGGGCGGAGTAGGCAGGTGCAACCCTGGGGCAGAGGGAGGAACGGAGGGAGCGAGAGGGAGCAAGAGAATAACAGGTTGACCTAAAACGGACTGTAATCATGTAGCACCATTAACCCCCAGAGACCCCCCACTCTCCGTCTTTCTCACTCTTTCTCTCACCAATGTACACAGGCTCACTGGCTGGCACTTGTCGGACCGACCGCGGATACACACACCTACCTCCGTGACACCTTTGCACCCACATAGATGACCAGCCAAGTGCAAGAAAGTCACATATGCAGGCTCACATACTGCACACACACAAGAATAGGGCTGTTTGAAATGTCAACTTGCACATGCTAAGACAAGCACTGTGATGTAGCAGACAAGTGACTTTTCGTCATTACAGGACATTTCCACAGTCAAGAGCCTGTTGCTCATGGGTTGAAGTCAAAAAGAATAATATATATTTGTTTTTGTAACAGACTAATGATAGATTTTCTTTCATTGAAGGCTCTTTTGGCTGCTCAAATTCATTTATATTTGTGATCCCCAAACTGCACCTGGTTGCATAAAATGAATGAGCTGGTGTCTGAATATTTCAGTCCACTTGAATGGATGTCACTCAATAACCAAGCCAGCCTCACTGCCATGGCCTAATGTATTGATGTTGGGAGAGTGGACTTTTATGTCCTATACGCGTCCTGTGCTCGCCTTCAGCCTTGCATGTTGATGCATTAGGTTGACAATTGAATCACTTGTTCCACCTTCTTCTGCATATCCTAACACAGTGACACAGGTTGGTTAGGATGGTGCACGTTTCATTCTATGTTTAATAACCAATGAATTGCTATCAAACAGCTGGGTTTCAGTCACGGTGACTCAGCACTGCCACTATAAGGAGGAGAGCCACGTATAGGTCATAAATAGCAATTGATATCCATTGTGATTCAGTGAAGAGCGCTCCCCAACATGCGATCCACACCCCTCCCTAGAAAACGCTGGAACGAAAGTGAAACTTTTTTGGTGAGATCTAGACCCCGGCCTTTGAGTGCAACATGCGAAGGGAAACATTTTGCAATTCACTGAAGCGGTTTGGCGTCAGAATACAATGCAAAAGTCCACTTTCCCAACGTCAACATATTACGCCAAGGCAGTGAGGATAGGTTGCAATAACGGTTGACTCATCTTCTACACTCAGAAGGGGACAATGTTGAAAAATGATGCAGCAGACTGTGAATCCAGATCTTTCTCTGTGTTTTTGACGCCCCCTTTGTACATGGTGGAGAACTTAGTGGAACTAGGGAAAGAGGGAGGTAGAGCAGAGAACAAGAATATCCAAAGAGGAAACATTGCAGGGATCCATACTGACCCAAGAAACAAAAAGCGAGAATTACACAATTTTAATGGTTAAAAACACAAATAATCCAGGACAGCGCTGCATTATCCCAACAAATGTGTTCTGAAATGAGAAAAATAAAACAGTATTGGATTTATGCTTGTTTTAATTTGAGCTTCTCCAAAACTCTAGTTATTCTTGGCATTTTGGGCTGTTTTGTTCAAACACAAACTGCCGGCTGAATATTAAGGATGTGGTGTGGAGGACAGCGGTCGTATGGTGGGGAATAAGCTAAACTGAGCCATTTATTCAAGGAATTCCATTAGCTGAGCGTTGCCAAGTCCTCGGACAGTATGCTAACTAGGACTGAATGACCAGAATGATGCCATTATTTCATTAAGCCATTATATCCAATTGACCCTGAGGGCGGAAATGCATCAAACACACTTTTCACAATTATACTTCCTTTTCAAACATGCGCCATCCCTTTTACGTCTCCCACTACTTTGACCAAACTCTTCCTCACCCTGCGCTTCGGATTCCTCCTCCTCCCATGGGCGATCAATGCTCTGGTAAACATGAATCTTCCATTAAAGCTGGAACAGCAAGGTCAGCGTCGACTTCCGTCACGGCTGTCAATAGCTTTTGATAGTCTCTTTTCCTTCTTTCAACATCTTAGTATTTTTTATTGAATCTGTCTCTCAAACGTAGGCACAGGTTGAGGCTCAGTTCTGCTTTAGTGATCTTCTGTGTTCCTGCTTTGAATAGATTCCATAGTGCTGTGTAAGATAGCAGCATGACGTGCATTATTCAAGACATCACGGAGGATAGACAGACATTGAACTGATGCTCAAACAAGGATCACATCCACACATCAGTCTGCCTCAGACTTCAGTGCCATTAAGCAAAGCAAACAGCAGCATAGGTCCCGCGTGTCTCTCTTGCTAATTTTAATATGCCATGTGATATTAACGCAGGCAAATCAGGTCACATCTGACTCAACTCTGGTTTGACAGCGGCCCAATTCACTTGGGCTACCTTCCATTGTTCTCATGTAGCCTTCATGGCGGGTAGATCCACTTCCATATGATGACCTGATGCTACAGCACACATGCGGGACTGTGCGCTTCTTAAAAGACTTGTTCCTCCTGCACAGTTCACACACACAGAGTGCATTCACTGGAACGTAAAGACATTCTTACATGTCTCTTTTTTTCATCTCTCACCTCATATGAATTCCCAGTTGAGTTTTTTTTTTTTTTGTTTCTTTCATTTTTTGGGAAGATCAAAAAGCTCATCTCTTCATTGCCATGATCATTCTTTTGCTTTTTTTTTTTTGCCCAAAGGGAATTGAAATACTTAAAGCCATTGACCAAACGTCAGCACAGGAACCATTATGAGAAAAGAAAGAGAAGGAGAAAAAGAATCCAACAAAACCGGGATGTTTGTCACACATACACCGAATTGTTTTCAGTGTAAGACGGACAGAAAGCAAACTATTTTAATTAAGCAATAGACTTCAGAGTATTCGGAAAACAGCTTCAAGGTTGTTTATTGTGTCGTTTTTCTGAACACAAATATGAGTACATTGTGATGGCGAACCCATCATCACTACCACGTCGTAATATGTTGAGGTTGGGAAAGTGGACTTTTGTGTCCTATACTGACGCTGAAGGACGCCCTCAGTGGTACATGTCGACGGATTTGGTTTGCAATTGAAGCCCAAGTTCTGCCTTCAGCAGCATATGCTAACACCGTGGGAAGAAAGACAGAGGTTGGGGTAAGGTAAGGCATGGCGCTCCTTTCATTCTCCATGTAGCAACGTGTCCATTGCGATTTAAAGCGCCTCAAATGGTCCTGCGTTTCAGTCACGATGGCTTTCTGGAAAACGTTTTTCACTCTGTGGAAACAACTATGTGTCAGCATGCAATGTTGGAAGCCAGTAATTGTCATCAGTATATAAATATATTACAGGAGGCCCACGGCCTGAGATGCTGACGTCAGGGTGGACCTGCTGGACTACCTCGGCCATGATGGTGCAGCATCCCTCCTGGTCCTCTTTGTCGACTTTCTTGCCTCCCATCTGGACTTGGCTGGATCAGGCATGTTGACACTGGAATTCAGCAAGTGCCAAATGATCCACCGGAATAATGATTGTTCTGTGCCACATCCTAAATTATAATGTATTTCCATATTCTCTCTCATGTGCTTTACCCGATTGGACATGGCTGGAACACTTTGCCAGTCCAGCAGGCATCCAGATGAAACACCCAAACCATGTCTACTGATGTCTTGTCGCTAACCTGTGAAGGCATCAATGTCCCCCCCTGAAGAGCTGGAGAAGGTTGCAGGGGAGAGGGCACCAGCTCTGGATTGAAGGTTAGTAGAGGCTGTAGGCTGGAAAATATTTGAGCTGTTGGGTTTGAAAGTGGAGCAGTGAGCCACACAATCTGAGGTTATAGACACTAAACAGTCACATGCCCAGCATCTCTTCTGCGTGAAGACCCGGAATGACCCCAGAGGACTTTCCTGTGCTCCAACATGTGGCAGGACTGAGGTCTGTCCATGTTATTCCACGCTGGCACCATGTGAAGGATTTTCCACATCTAACCTAGTGTCATGATACGAAGCTAGCTCAAAAGGGATCCTGCAATACGTGACTCAGCCCCGAGGTGTTCTCACTTTCATCACATTTTTCCCATCTTCAGTGCCTGTCAAGCTTTCCTCAAAGATGGAAGTGTCCCAGCTATTTAATGAAAGAGGCGCTGGCGGCTGATATGTTTCGACACCTTACACGGGCCCCAGAACATTCATGGGTCGTGCGGGGGATTCCCCCACTTGTCAGCAGTTTGAAGTACAACAACCTGCTGGTGTTGTTTATCCCAAGTTGAAGCTCTGGATTGGCATTTCGGGGATTAGCCGGCGCTTCAACGCATTCCTGTGTAATTAGACGCTGCTGCTGTCAGTCACGCAGAAGCTCAATGCTGATTGGACCACAGACCAGGAAGCTGTTGATTTTGGGAATGCCCCCGATGGAGTGTCAATAATTGGCATTGAGGCTTTTGTATTGTGAAATAAAAACAGAAGAGAGAATGCAGTTGGAGGGCGTCGGGGTGAGGGAGTGCGGGAAGGCAGCCAGCTAAATGTGGACGTCTGCTCTGGATCACAGTGTTGCAGCCGATGAATGATGGATGAGGGAAGCATTACAACCTTTCTGAAAACGAAGGAGAGGAGCTGAGACAAGCAGTCAGACATCAGTCAGACTTCCTCCTGGAACTTTGTGTCCCGCTGCTGACCCAAACGTAACTGGGGCAACTTGGTTTGAACACTTGGGGCATCCTCCTTTATCAACCACTTCTGTTCTTGAGATGCTAAAATCTAAGTTGTCTGGAGGTTTTTTATGTGATGTTGTTTGATGGCTGCCAGTTCATTTTTCCTTTCAGGAAACTTTTCTCTCAATAATTCCCAGTATGTTAGAATCATTTACAGTTATGGAGAATGTGCTTTTTATGCAAAGCCTCTGCAGATGTTGGTGTTAAACTCTCTCAATAGGAATCTCTCTTATTTGACATGACACACTTTTGGGTTTTATCCTGGTTTGTGTGTGTGTAGGGTGTCGTCTGTGGCTCTGCTTTCCTCCCACCATCCAAAGAATATTGGTTATTGAAGACAAAATTGTTTGTCAGGATGCCTACTGACAGACCTGGGTACCAAAGTGTTATCCGTCTGATGCCAAGATTGACAGAACAGACTCCTGGTCTATGTGACCCTAACATACCAAGAAAGAGCAGTAAACCAAAGCCCGAAGGAAGATTGAGAGGCCGCCCCATGGCTGACCCCTTTTCCCCTGCCACCGCCTTGGGCCGTGCGGTGAAGCCCTTCATTCCACCCATGAGTGTCCCTTTACAAACTTCATTACACCTCATTGTGCTTCATGGTTAATTTTTGTTGTCTATTTCCTACTGCATGTTGTTTCGTGATCACATGTTGTTGGATGTTCGTAAACCCAAATGGACCTACAGTAGACACCACCAACATTAGATCACTTCCAAGTAAACCCATTTCCAAGTAGCCCTGAAAAATGTTGGCCATGCAGTCGTTTCTCTGTCCCGAGTAGTTTGTCTGTCCACACAACTACTGCCGCAACAGGACGATCATGAACTCATTTCACATGACCAGGTAAAACACAACACGCACTCTACCGCAAACCACAATTGGATAGGTTCATGTAAAAGAGACGACCTCAAACCTTCGCCACGGAATCCCTGGTGACGTTCCATCTGTTGCCTTTCTGCGTCCTTATATCTCTCGCTGCCACCTTGATGTCGACTGGACAATAACAACCCAGAACACTACCAAAACGTAATCATCTATACTCTATCTGAAAATTTCTATTAAGACATTCAACGCTGCTTGCAGAAGCCAACAAATACATCTCAATTTACCAATCAGTCACTGTCATGATAGAACAAGACCGCAGATCAAAGCGGCTGAAATGACTTTTCTTCTACGGGTGGCGGGGTATAGAGTGAGGAATTCTGTTCCTCTGAGTATAGCCACAGCTTCTCTGTGCTGAGAGGAGTCAGTGGAGGAGGTTCCGGCGTCCCGTGGATGACTCCCTTTGGAGGTGTTTCAGGCATGGCCACTTGAAGGAGACCTCTTCACTGGCCTGGGAGCGTTTCGGGATCCCCAGTCGGAGCTCGCAGACCTTACCCAAAAGAAGGATGCTCTCTTGTTGAACCCCAAAGCATTTGACTTCAGCATTTATTGAAGTTTAAAAATGCTTTCTTCTTTTCATTATTTCATAATTTTTTACCTGTGAAATGGTAAATGGCACTTACTTATATACCGTAACGAAAGCGCTACACTAAGTCACACACATTCCGTCAGAAGCAGACCAAGGTTAAGTGTCTTGCTCAGGGACACAACGACTCAAACTCGTCATGTGCAGGGATCGAACCGACCACTCAGCCATCTGAGTTATGTCGCCACCTATCAATAAACCTCCTTGGGAGTTTTGTTCACACAGGACACAGTACTCTGAGCTCAAGCTACTTCAAACTGTGGTATGTCAAGTTGCATTGATCAGTATTGGATACATACAACTGTTACAACTGTTGCAATGGCTTTCAGACAGTCTTCAGAAATAGAAGTTAAATGAATTCCATACAGAGCAATGAGCTAAAGAAACAGGTCCAACTACACATGATGTTGAATTGTCATGGTGCATTCTCTTTTGGCAATCACAGCAGCAGCATTACAGAATGTTCTGCGAGACATTTGTGAGTGACGCTTAAATCCAGAAATAAAGCCGCCGTCGCTCATCACAAGCTGAAAGTGCCTTTGATCGCAAACTCATTCAAAGCTGAGCCACTCGCACGTATTAGCCTTGAAGATAGTAACAGGCAGTGGCTGCCTCAAACTTCTCCGAGGAGGAATTTAGAATGGCAAAATTGGCGATAAAGCCAAACAGCTTACGCTCAGTCTGTCTGGCGGTCAAGATTTTTTTCTCTTGATTTTCCAATATACTTCCCGGGGTTTGTCTCTGAGGCTGTCTTTGGGATTTTGGAGTCTCCCTCCGAGGGATATTTGACTGGTTAAAGGCACTACAGCCAGCCGGGGCGATCCACACGCTGCTCCATAGAAGAGACAGAAAATGAATGAAACTGTGATATTAAATATTTTACATAGCAAGGTTGCTTTGGGCACAAAAACACACACTCAGAGTGAAAGAAGGAAGGAGAACACACAAAGCTCTATTCAGTGATAACAGCTCCACCAACACATTCATGTTACACATTCTCGCAGAATGTTATCAAACCACCGCTCCATGGTGAGACCTTACTCTTGCAGTGAATGCCGCCACAAAGGCGGGGATGCGGCTCTTAGGGTGGAGGAATTGTGCCATTCCTTCAGTGGTGTCCAAAGTGCTCTGGACGCAGCAACACAATGCAAATGCTTTACAGCCATCATGTCACATTACCAGGTGAATGGAACGGTTTGTGTCGTGTTCTCTCTCGGCCTTTGCTGTTGTTTTTAATGAATATTAATCTTCAACCTTGAGAATCAGAGAAGTTATCAACATTTATTGTCCATGTTTCCTAGGTTGTTATTTCTCTGTGGAATATATATGACACTTCTTGAGGGTTTTACACATAAACTCCACAGCAAGGGTCGAGGGAACCACTGGTTTTCATCTGGTTAAATGCTTCTTTCATGACCCTTTAAACTGTCATTTCATATTCCTGCAGTCGTAAATGTCGTCGTGACGTTCAACTCTCCAGATCTGCGCTCATTGTGCTGAAGCCCCTCACTTAGTGAGCTCAGCTTTCACTTCCATCTCAGGTGAATTTCATCGCTCCAGAATCAAAATCAACATGAAGGTCAAGCGTTTTCAAATGAAAAGAGTTACAGCGCCACACAAAGGCCCCTTTCACACTCAAAATTAAATATAGTGCCGACTATATATATAGAGAGCGTCTTCTTTGGAGAGAGTTCGGCACTTAAATGTAACTAAGAAAATGGAAATAATAGATATTATAAATCAAAATATAATTTCAGATTTTCCTGCTGCTGGAAGAGACTCGAGGATTTTTTTGGATGCTGTAACTGTGATGGACCAGTTCAGGGACTCTCTAGCCTCAGGTAAACAGCAGCTTTCCCTCATCTTAGGAAGTCGAAATGTCATTTTTTTTAGGTAAAATACTGCTGTGAATTGGGCTACTGAAGAGCCAAGTTGGTCTGACAGTCCTTCTGTTACTGACCCTGCCTGGGTCCTGCACTACTTTGGCCACCGTCTATCAGAGGTGCCGGATTTGCTGACGCTGCTCCCTGCAAATGGAACAAGTTCTCCACAGATCTCACTGAAACACAAGACCCACTCTGGTCACTAGGACACCCATCGGAAAAAATATGGTTGTTGTTTTGGCTTCGTCACCGAAATAAAAAAGTAGAGATTATTTGCATGGGACTTTGCATGCGGTTGCCAGTTTGAGTCTGGTGTCTAAATGGATGCATTTTACAAGTCAATCTAGTGCGTCCTCTTAACAGCCAATCAACAAAAAGATAAGATACTTTAGACATTATAGACATTGTATTTACCTCTCTGACTGCGGGTGGGAAGAAGAGCAGACGCTGCACTGCCCAGCATTAGGAGGCTTGCCCTGCTCACCTTTCTTCATTGCTTGTTGGTTTATCAAAAGCATTATACAAAAACTCCATTCGGAACCAGTTAACGCTGGGAAACATAACCATACACATCAGATTAATACAAAATAAAATCTAAATGTGGTCATTGTTTTGTTGCAGTTCATCTGAAATGCTTTCCAGGAGATAGCTAAAGTCCATGAAAACCCAGGTAACTACCTCTGTCAGGTCAGTGGTGGCCCCAGTTTTGGAGGTCTTCCCACTGCCCTCCCAGTATTATGGGATAGATAGATAGATAGATAGATAGATAGATAGATAGATAGATAGATAGATAGATAGATAGATAGATAGATAGATAGATAGATAGATAGATATATAGATAGACGGACGGACGGACGGATGATAGATAGATAGATTCATATTTCCTGCTGCTCAGGAAAGCCTTTCGGTTTTGTAAGGATACAGCATACCAATGAAAACTGATGGCTGATGTTATTTACTGACAGGGCTTCAGTCAGATGTGTCAGCCTATGTGAGTCACCAGTGAGTCACCTGAGACACCTGAGATACACCTGCATCTCTATGAACATGACTCAGGCTCTTTGATGCAGTGAAGTTTGTTGGCAAAGACTAAATCAAACTTATTTTTCAAGCTGACTCCATGCAAAAATATACCTGAGTAGAATGCTTTTAAACTTTGAACGACTCACCCAGAGTTTGTTTCGGTTACTATGTATATAGTAAGTTGAACGAGGAGTTCCTCTACATTTGGCCTCAAATATGTGATTATTGAGTGGATGTCTTTTGTGACTGCAGCTAAAGAACAAAAGACTTTAACACATTCTGTTGTGTGGAATCAAGGCCCTCCAGGGGCCTGAGGTCCTTTATGTGGGGCTCCAAACCACTTCACTTTTTTTTCCATTAAAAAAAAACAGATTTCAAGGTCTCTTACCCGAAAGAGTTCGGTGGAATGTCTCTATTACTTTTTAGCACATGGACGACAAATATGGCTGTCTATATTCAACATCTGAATGCTGCTAACTCATTTTTTTTTAGTCGTAGTCCAGTGCCAACTCTGTAATGGCATTGCCTTCTGTGCTTTTCTTCTCAGCATCTACACAACGGACGTGTCAGTTGGTACTTAAAGTCCATCTGATATGAAGCAAAAAGGATTCATTTTTAAACTCATCTACAGCGATAATGTGGGAGCGCTGAAGACTTTATTTAATCCTCTGCTGTTGAAGCTGGAATCTTGTTTAAAAAGGAGAAGCAGTGTAAAGACCTCCGCCTGAGGCTGATGTTTAATTAAAGCCAGAGTCAGATTAGTGCTTTCTTTAAAACAATTTCACTGACATTCTTGATCTCACTCAGTCTGTTTCCCCAATAAATGACCCTTTACTGGTGAATTATAGTCATGTTTAGTGTGCCGGCCCTCCAGGCGCCAGTTCAGCTGAAGAAAACTTAAACCTGCCTGAGGCAACGCCGCCTCAACGGAGCCCTCAAAGGTGCCTGCTCAGCTCTCACACATCTGCAGCAGCTTCCGTGGAAACTGCAGCAGCACTGGAACTTCATCTCAGATTATGAATCTCTTCGACACAAAGCTAAACTGCAGATGCTAACCAGGTGGGTGTTTCTTCCCACTGGAGTCACATCTGCCAGGAAGAACAAAGCGTCTACGTCTTTCGATAACAACTCAACTAAATATCCTGGCCTTTATCAATGCATATAATCAACGGCTATTTTTTTGCAATCTGACATTTAGAATGAGAATTAGAGCATCTGTGATGACTCATGTCGACGTGCACGAGAGAGGGAGGTCGACACAAAGCAAAGTGGTGATGAGAAACGCCTGAAGACTATAAAGACTTTTTCTTCTTCAGTGAAGGGGCTCTCCTCTGAACCTTTGGCGACTCTTTGGTTTCAACAGCCACCTCTGCTTAGTCTTCTCACATCACTTCTTTCACTTGCTACACTGAAAGATCCTGCTTCCACACCTGGCTCTATTCTAACACCATGATGCTGCGAGGCCCCAGTACTGGCCGCTGCCTTCCGTTCTGCTCCTACCCTGAGAGCAAAATGTATATAGCTGGATGTGGATCGGATGTACCGCGATACCCGTCCCAGATCCAGGCTACACACTGTTTGAACAAGGGGCCGTCCACGTCCAGCCCAGATCCAGTATGACAGCCATATTCCAGACAACAATGGACTCTATGACGGATATCGCAAGTAGCGCCTCTACGATTCCTATGTGGTTCTGACAACTTGTACCCGGATATCCATTTAACAACTTGTACCCGGATATCCATTTATTCTAAACATATAATTTTACACACATTTTTATAATATCATATAAAAAACGTAATTTCTCACGGGGACACATTCAACACTTTGCTCATGTACGCATAGTATTTCAAAGAATTTTAATATATTTAATTTATTTAGCAGGACAGGAAAGACTGTTAAAATTAGCTATTTAAACAGTAATAATAATAATAATAATAATAATGGCAAAAGAGACAGCGATGACTGATATCTTCAGTAGTTTTGCTCATGACTTCGCCTAAGTCTGATTTACACTAAACATATATAGCTCCAAACCTTATTTTACTATCATCTTATTATTTTTCCTCTTCTACTTTTTTGTCCTCCAAATAACAATAGTAATACATATTTATATTTGCTCATACCTGTCTGCTGTTGACTTGAGTGGTGGCTCTCACTTGCACTCCTCCCCAAAAACTGTAGTATTGCCACTGTTGTTTGGTGATCGTGACTCAACATTGAATGAAAAGACATTATTGATTGAATTGATGCCTTTAATGTAGTTGCAGCATGGATTTGAGGTGACCTTGTTTTTGGCACACGTTAATGTTGGATTCAAATTTGTGTTTAATGCTTAGGTGGGCCACATGAATGGCTGTGGCGTACCAGGTTTGGCCCCCTGCCCTCTAGTTTGACGCATGGGCTGACTCGATAGTAACATGTTTCAGCCATTCAATATGTGCGTTTCTATGCTGCCAACAAACAAAAACGAGTCTCTGAAATTGTCCGGTTGTGTAACTACATCAGTCGCTTCATGACATCCCATAAACCTATTCCAAATTAGCTTCACAAAAACACCACTGGTTTGTTTCTTCCATTTGGAGATGAGTATCTCGGTGACGGCACCTGACATTCTCGTGGAGTGTGATAATTGCAGTGAAGAGTGCGGAGAGAAAAGGCAGGAGGAAACAGGAAGGATGGAGATGAGTCATGAGATGCTGATCATTAGAACAGCGGCGAAGACGTTTCCACGCTCCAAAGGTCATTAAGATATCGCAGATGAGAGCTAAAGTACTGAAGCAGGGAGACCTGTCACCAGCAAGACTTCATATAATAGCATGTTTTTTGTGTTGCATTGCATCATCACACCTCCTCCCCCTTTTTCTTCTTTCGGTTTTCCTCCCCAAAATATCTCCTTTGCAGTGGATAGTTACCGCGAACACAACTTCACACGGCCCTGAGATAACACAGAGCTTCTGTCAGTGAACAGCGCTGATGTATAAAACAGCAGATACTGATGCATATTGCTCACATGTGAGGAAGGAAAAGACGAGTGTTCACTCTTCCTATGCATCACAGTGACTTTTAAACAACTACCTCAAGCGTTCCAAATGTCTTAATACAACAGGTGGATGGGACGTTTTCATTGACCCTGACATGACAAATGTCCCCTTTTGGTCGACTTGACGGCGGTAAAACGCGTCACACCAAAGGCCTCTCACAAAACTCAAAGTCTCTTCCTGCTTTTACTGTAGGCAGAGGTCCATCTATATCTGCAAACATGATGTCCGGTTGAGTAGATCCTCAAGACTCACTCATGCAAATGCAGTTTTGAAGGACTTCTTGTTTTCTTGGTGGAGTTGTTGCACACTTCCTGCACACGTCCTCGACAATGGTTAACTATGAAGCCGAACTTTCTTTCGCTCCTTCAATTGAAGCAAGTGAATAACTTGTTCAAAACTTCTGTCGTCATCTCATGAATGAAACTGTCGCTACGACCACTGAGGTGGCGACTATCACCAAACGCCAACACCTGAGTGTCGGCATTGGAAAATTCTGAATATTCAGTCTGACCGGACCGGTACCACATCCAGAGCTCTGAAGTATATACATGTCTACGGGAGCTGAAATTGTGGACATCTTTGGAAAGTCAAACATCGAATTAGTTGCTAACTAGCATTTCAAAATCCTCATTTTTAACTGAGATTTACATTAAAATCATTCTTAAAATAGTTCCCTTCATACAATACACCCCAAAAAAGTTGCTCTGGCTTCTACAAAGACACTGCTTCTTTCAGTGACATCACAAATGATTTCATAAAATAAGGTTAGCTTAAGGTAAGGCTAAGCTAACCTTTACCACCTCATAATAATTTTTATTTACTTATTTGTTTTTCAAAATGTGTTCAGAATTATTATATTATTTATATTGGGGTGGGAGAAAAAAAATATTATATATATATATATATATATATATATATATATATATATATATATATATATATACTTTTTTTTAATGCCCGGACCAGGTCTCCACTAATGATCCCTTTACGTTCACAATTGTGCCTGTCCTTTTAAACACATACTTCCATGCATTCTTTATAATGGTATTGCTGCACACCAACGTATCCACCACGGGGAGCAGCTTCCTGACACAAGTTTATCACAACTACAAACTCCACAAAACAAGCATGGTGACTGTGGAAGAAGTATTGATAATGTACCTCTGCACAGAAGAAGAAAACCAAGGAGGCGGTGAAGCCGTTCAATACATCGCGACTGGAGGATGGAGAATTTCCACCATTGTTATGTCTTCTTCGTGTCACAGTAGAGCTATGTATGGGTAGCACCAGCAACAGTGCCCCCCAAGGTTTAAGGTGGTACTGCTCCATTTGGCTTGTATCAGTAAGATTGGTGGAAAGAAATACCGACAAAATGCTCACAGCTCACGGACAGAATCCATATGGAACGTTGAATATAAATAGGCCTTCACTCTAGGTGAGAAGCTGATGAGAAGCTTAGCCACCCAGGAGAGGCAGACCAAGGATGCGCTGGACGATTTTTGTCTCTGTATCCCTTAAGAAAAAGGTGGATTCCTGAGACAAATGAATAAGAATAATTGTAATAAAAAACACAAGCACATAACAGCACATAGAATTGCTCACACCAACGTTAGCTGTGAGGGACATCTCCGGTCATGGAGTGTGGACTGCAGTTTGCTTTTAGTGACCTCCAGCTGTCTGGTTGAGGCAAGAGCGTCTGGATTGTTTTAGCTGACCTGCTCGTCTGCGGGACCTGAGCGACCTGAATGTTGAAGCTTTTAAGAGACTGAGGCTGTTCAGCAGACGTAGCTTCACGTGTGTGTTGGTATATATTTAGATTTGTGTTCAGCTCAGGAGTTTCTTCCACAAACACAGCAGCTCGACCTCAAACTTCAGAGGCTGGTGTTCGACACGCAGCTACAGTGACAAACCACACTCGCCGAAACGACCCTGGAGCTGAATGTTTTGCCAAGAAATCCATCTGCCATTCAAAGGCACGTACAGTGTGTTATGTGGAGGAAAGCTGAGCAGCATGTGTATGATGAGAAGTTCATCCTAACGCAGCCGCTCACTGCCAGGGTGCTTAGAAAGGCTCTGTTTATTATTAATCATAGAAAGCATCTGCGTCTGTGGCAATCGTTCCAATAGGCTACTGGCTCGGTATCAACCTGCTGAACCGTCTATGCTTGTCTTTGTGTTTGTCTGCGGAGCAGTTCAGTGTCTACTATACAGTGTGCACTCTACCTACTAACGGGAGTGCACCGGTGGTTTGCCCCACTTTATACACAATAGAGTTAAATAAATTCTTGGTGGAAAGAATGCAAATAAGTTTATTTATTGTGCTCAACTTTTGTATTGAAATTATTTCGCATTTCAGGAAGACTTTCAATGTTGATGTCATGATCGCTTAGGGAGTCTGACCTAAGTGCAGAGTCATTGTCAGTCAACAGAAAACTCAATGGTTTTAATACAAACAACACAATTAATACACGAACGAGAAGGAAATAACTTGGTGGTGGTTCAACAACCACACACACACACACACACACACACATATGCACACACTCGAGGATTAACTATGACACAGAGAAACTGAAAAGGCGAGTTTTAACAACAAGCACAACACAAGCGGAAAACAGAGATATACAGCAAAACGAGAGACCGGAGGGTCAAGAGAGAACGTTACCGTTGGAACACGAAGTGACCATCTGGAAATGCAGACTGGAAACCAGGTGTAGAAATCCGAGTAGACTGATTGGCGGAATGAGATCCAGCTGCGCTGCCATCAAGCTAGAAGTGAGGGGATGAGAAAAGGAGACAACAAACCGGTACACATGACAAACCAAAACATAACAGTTGGTTGGAGAAGGCCAAGCCGATCATGAAAATAAACTGCTGACTACCACAAACTTCACTTTATAAAAGACAATCAATCAACTTTCATGCAACTGTGGTCACATCACATGAAGATTCAGTGATAGAAAGACTCGGGTCAGGGCATGGGTTTGGGAGTTCAGCAGTTTGAATCATGTACTTTGGCGTGAGCCAATATTATTCTCTCATCCGGGAAGCTGTCTTTTTACTCCATTCAATTGTGTGCTGTCTTTTTATGTTTAGGGTTCATTGATTCAGAGTTGAACCTGGATGTTGGCTGGTATTTTTGAGTAACTCTGGTGGCTTTCATTTTCAATTTATTGTATTGTATGGTATTGTAAGAATTCCTCAACTTTGTTCAGGCGAAACTTCAATTATGAACTTTTGCTTGCAGGGTGATAAAGGTTTCTTCCTGGAGCTCAGAGCTGCCAGCACACATATACAGGTGTTTCCACATAAAATGAAGGAAACACCTTCAAGCTTTTTTAGCTTGAAGGTGTTTCCATTATTTTGTCCAACCCCTGTTGTTTCCCAATGTTCAGACAGCGCTCACATAGGCTGCCGAGGCAAAGCAGAAGATTCAACACATGGGAAATCAAATGTATAGAAAGAAAAGTTCAACCACTGGCGCTGTAACTTGTGAAAATGTTATCACTTCTAATGTGTCTCTTCAGATTCATTATCAGCGTCATCACAGAATCACATGGTACTGATCCAAAAGTAGCTCACTGTGTTGCGTCTTGTATTAAATTGTGATTCCAAGCATCCAAACCTGGCGCTCGCATCATCGCGTGAACAACATTAATATAAACAAGAACAATCACTGGGCTGGATTCTTGATGGATGATCTGGACTCTAACTGGTTTAGAGATGGCGATAAAAATAGGTGCGTAACATGAGGACTCAACAAGACGGGTGGATTTCATAGTAGGCTGTGGAGGCCTGTTTAACGGGGAAAGGATTACGGTAACCAATCCATTCACAAACAAGATTAGCGGCTGTGGATCTTGTGTGATTTGGAGGCTCCAAAATAGGTTTCTACTAGCAAGCTAAAGCAGGAACTCTGCACTGTAGCGTTCCAGAAAGAGTTCTGATTCAAAGCCATTAGTTTTGATGATGGGTTCAAGAAAGTTTTCACCGTTGTACATCAGTGTTACAGGACACTACAAGAAAGTTAGTCATGTATACAAGTACAGAACACTTAACTGTGCACTATTTGTTGCAAGTATTTTACCCACCAATAGTGTATCTTGTCAGTAGCTGTTGAGAGTGTTTGGGGGGTGGGATGACATCATCTTTAGGTGTGCATTGCTGCTTCATCCTGTTACACATCCAACTAAGTAGTAGACGACAACCGAGAAGTAATTCTGCCTCCGAGTCTTTTTATAGACACGGACACGGTGTCTCTGGAGTTCCTGTAATCCTGGATGAGACACCCCTGATGCATCACTCTCTGGTTTGTTTCAATGATCCGCCAGCGTCCCGGGACAAACGCGCCTCATCGGGTGACTAACCTGCGCTCCTATCTCTGTCCTGGCTGACTCAAGCTGCCATGTCGAGTCTGTTTCAGCCGTGACTCGGAGATCGCTGAAGCGAGCTCAGATTGGAATGGAGACAAGTCACACCGAGGGAGGAGACTAAAATGGACCGCAGTTCTTCAGGGAGGAGGATGTTTGTCAAGTGATTAAAAGTTGCTGGTCTAAAGAGGGAAGATGACGAGAGGCTTCCCACACCCGGGACTGTCCGCCTCAGCCTGACCCAGAAACTCTCACCTTGTCTGGGCCACTGAACATGCCGCGGTCCCCTCAGTTACAGTGATGCTGCCTCGCTGGGGAGTCTGGGGCTTTTTGGAGACACGCTGTCACAACAGTCTCAGATTCAGGATCCCAAAGACACGATCGCCAGCAACTAATGCTGTCATGTGATGGGAGCAGGCAAAAAGAAACAAGCAGGGAGCAAAGGAAACTATTGTGTTGTTGTTGGAATGATCAAGTCAATACACTTATTGAGCTGTTTTGCATCAAAATTTTATATTAAATGTCTGTTTTGAACTTATATTTAGTTGAAGTTTTCAAAATGGATGCCTTACTGAAATAGGCAGAGCCCCATGATCCTTCGAGTCTCAGTAGTTCTTCTTCTTCCTGGTCTTCTTCCTCTTTGTCTCTTCTTCCTCCTCTTGTCCTCAATTTCCTTTTTATTTATCTCCAACTTCTGCCTCCTCATTCATCTCCTTCCACTTCTCTTACTTGTTCTGCACTCCTCTTATTCTACTTGCTTTTCTCCCTCTCCATTTCTTCTTCTCTTCCTCTTCATCTTCATCTACTCCAACGGATTCTCCTCTTCCTCCTTGTTCATCTTCTTCCTCCTCCTCCTCCTCTCTTCCTTCTTTTCTCCACCTTCTCCCTCTTCTTCTTCCTCGTCTCCTCTTCCTTCTCTCTTTCTTCTTTCTTTCTTCCCCCTCCTTCATCTTCTTCTTCTTCCTCCTCTCTCGCTTGGTCGTCACTCCTCCTATTCTACTCCTTCTTCCTCGCCTTCTCCTTCTTTTCTTCCTCCTCATCTTCCTCCTCCTTGTCCTCTACCACCTCTTCCTCTTCCTCCTCCACATCTTCCTCCACCTCCTGAAAGTAAAAGCTAGCTCCAACTAAACGGGCATTACCCCGGCACCCTCCCTAGCTCTCCCTCCCTCCTCCCTCCCACAGATAAGTAGCAGATCGGTTCTCCAGACAGTGTCAGAACGGATCCTCCTGAATTATTCACATCCGGAGGAGAATGAGGAGCAGAGTGAGACAGACCGTATAAACCGAACCCAATTAAAGCAACAGTATTAAAAGTGTGCTAGTGTCTTTCCGGGGGAGAGGAGGAAAGCGAGATCGGCGGCGATACCTTTCCTATCACCCCCCTCCTCCACCACCTCCGCTCCTTTTCTCGCTTCACTTCTCCTCGTCCTGCTTCAGCTTTCTCAGGAAAATTACAACCTGACTGCTCACTTTAATATTTCAGCATCTAAGTGAATGTGACAGGCTCTTCTTTGTACCCCCCTCCCCTCCGCCCGCCTCCCCGTGTCCCTATACTCCATCCACCCTTTTTCCCAGCCTCCTCCCTCGTGTCGTCTTCTTATCGCTCCCTCAACTTTTACCATGTGACGGCAGGGAGATGAGTGGGGGCTAAAAACAAATCACGCTCAAACGGAGGCCACAGCACCGGGCTATCAGAGCGTCTCTCACTGTCTCCGGGTGAGTTTGGTGACACAAACACGCCAATGAACCTACAATGAGGGGAAGTATTGCTTCACCCTGATGTACGCCACTCACACTCAGGCTGAGACACACTCAGCTAGTGTGGCTGAGTGACAGAGCGAGGAGTGATCTCATCCTCCGAGACAGACTCAGAATAGAGATGTGTTGTGAAGTCACCTCCACTTCTGCTCGCTCATTCTCTTCCTAAACTAACAAACACTTGTCTGTAGATCCAGTGTTGCCGAGTGTATCCCAGGGTGTGACTTGTGCATGGGAGATTTAAGCTACCGATTTAAGAGTTTACTGTAACTTGCTGGCAGTTAAACTGTATTTCTATCTGCTACTTACTTATTTTACTCATTCCACTTCGCATTGGGCACCTCTTCACTTCTGGAGAGACGTCACTCACTCGGCAACCCCTCCCACATGCAGCGGCCACACACATAGAGGAACAGCGCACCTGCAGCAGACACTCTACATTCACTCCTACAAAAGACTATTTTAAGGCTTGGAACGCATTATTTCCTTTTCCATTAATTGTAATTGGAAAAATCGATTCAGATTTCGAACAATTTGCTTCTCGAACAGCCGTCTGGAACGGATTGTGGTCGAGAACCGAGGTACCACTGTATATATATATATATATATATATATATATATATATATATATATATATATGCAAAGCGCGTGGTGGGTCAACTGATTGGTCCGCGCACGTTATGTTTTTTCCATCTTTTTTCGGGTATGTATGTATTTTCTTTTCGTCTTATGTATACGACGACGACTGGCCTGATGAAATACTGAACCGGAAAAAAGTTTTCAGACACCTTTAAAATTTGACACAATCTTAAATATTATGTTGAAAAATCATGGTTTATTTAATTATTTTCAAAATGTGTGGCTACATTATAGAGGCAGAAACAAATACAAATAATATAAATTTATCCTTATTGTTTGCAAGAAAAATGAACAAAATTAAATTGTTGTTACTTTCTATATGTCATTTGCTCCATGGCCATATTTGAGCACATGCACGATATATACAGGATATAGAAGCATCTACAGACATGACAGACAGCTACATGTGCGTTTTTTGTAAGTTAATATATTGTATTTTATTGGAAAATGTAAAATAGGTAGCTACTTTTTATGTGCAGTATCACAAACAATACTTCCCCAGTGGCATAAATGCACTTTGTTCAAACTGAACTACATGTAGTTTCACAAGCTTCCCAACATGTTTGTGGAGAGGCTTTCATTTAAAAAATAAACATATCTGTTTGGGCAGTAACAACTTCCCCGTATATTGATTTTATTTCAAACATGAACATATAACATGAAAAACTTGAACAGAAATAGTGTAAACACATTAAAAGGTGAAAGTGTAGAAAACAATGCTGTTGTTAATGGTGTTACTGCTGTAATGTTCGATGAACATTAAATCAGATTTAAAGCGGTACTTTGACACAAGACTTTTCAAAGCTTGACCAAACTCATGAGCTACTTGTCTCTCACTATTTTGGAAAATTTAAGAAAACTGCAAGTGCTTTAAATGTCATCAAACCATAACAAAAAAAAGCCCCAATATTGAATCCAAAAACAAACGGAATGAAAACAGAAGGAAATAAAATGAATCAAAACTGAGCTCAGTTGTAAAAACCGTGATATGTTTCATGCTGATGCAAGTTTGAGAATCTCACAAATGCATTATACTTGTAGCAGAGAACTTGTTTGGGGGGAGGTTGTGTTGTCGGGGGTGAAGCGTCGGGGCGATGGCTCGCTGTGTTGTGTGTTCATCTGCACTATGATACACATCAATAATTGAACTCGTCTCCTCAGCTCCCCATTCATTCTATTCTCATCTCTGCCATTTGATCTCCGGACTGCTCCCACCATCTGCAACCAACCTCCAGAAAAACTCTGAAAAACACAACAGTAACAACAAACTTCACATTCCAGACGCTGCTTTAGAAGGTAGAGTGGTTAGTGTCAACATCATTGCTGATGCCCCAACTGTAAAACAACAAAGGACAAAGCTGGAGATGGAGAGAAGGGAGGTCTTCACAGCTTCAGCAAGAAAAGTAAGGAGGCAAGTGAAAGAAGGTAAGGAGATGAGGAGGGGCACATCTGCTCTGGGATGGATGGTGGATATCAAAGGTGATAAATAGAAGAGGAGGCTAAAAGAACAAAGGGAAAGCTGTGGAGCAAGGAAAGATGAACACTACAAAGAAAAGACTGAATGATAAATGGAAGGAAAATAGGAAGGGGACAGAGCAGACATGAATTATGAACGGAATAGGGAGGGTAAGAAGGAAAAGATTTTGAAAAAGGGGGAGATGTAAAGGGTAATGATAAGAAGAGAAGGTTTGTAAAGAAAGAGTGAAAAAGGGAGGAAAAGAAAGACAGCTGAACAGATGGGGAATTTGGGAGCAATATTAAAGAATATGAACGCACAAAAGAAATTAGAATTAAGGCTCAATGAGAGAATGGAAAGACAGAAAAGACAAAGGAAGAAACAAGAGGTTCAGAGAAATGATGGTAGAGAGGAAGGAAAAAAGTGGAGGGAGGGGTGAGGAGGAAAGAAGGGAGGGAAGAAAGATGGAAATTGGTGGATTAAAGAGGGAAGCAGAGAGGGTGAAGATAGATGGAAGTGAAGGAAGAGAGGAAGGAAGGAGGAGAGAGTTGAGAAAGAAGGAATTATAGGAAGGATGATATGTGAAACTTTAAAAGGCAGATGTTTGAACAGACCAACGTGCATCAGCGAGAACGTGCGCGAGGAAATTTAATCTCATGAAAGAGAAGAGGGAAGGAAGCGATTATCCGGCAGAGAAACACATCAGCACACAAACACATCAGAGAATTAAACACACAGACAAAAGTCTGCTGATGACGGAGCGACAACATTGATCATATAATTTACTCCTCTCTATCAAGCGCCGGAGCTATTGATCAAATAATTCCACACGCGGGTCTCAGCCAAAGCCAAATTGCTAAAATGGGGCTGCTCTACTTTAAGCGGGTCCTGTAATGGTTGGGGCATTGATCGCGGCGCTCACACACTCCTGATGCAAACAAACCCCATTCAGCCGCACAAGTCGAGTGCTGAATATGGACGCCACAATCGCACACATCAAAGGGAAGTGAACAGAGCGACACTCCAGCATACTTCCACACAACAAGTGCGCTCTCGGCCGGCTTTTGTGTGTTGCTCTGTTTACCGCGGGTCCCAGAGTCGATCTGTTTGCTTGAGTGGCAGCCAGGTTTTTTAGCCACGACGGGGAGATTAGGGTCCGGCTGAGCAGCCAATTTGACCCCATTTTCAGGCTGATGGCTCAGCGAACCGATTTCCTGCCACCACGTCGCCTGCAGCAACGCACACACACACACGGGCGGCGGGCGAACTTGTTCATGTGTGCGACACTCACAGAGACAGAGCTGGGGTCAAATATGTCAACCATGCGCGTCACAACCAGGATCCCTTTCACCAACATGAATATTTCAGGTGTAGTCACAGCTCACATTCAGGCTAATCTCCAATCACTTCGATCAGTGCATTTATTTGCATGGTGGCAAATAAACTTCCTGAAGCTTCATGTTACACGCTGGCACTGTTGAGACGAGCTCTATGGCCAGAAGAGGCCGCAACATGATGATAAGACGTGAGGACATGAGGCCGAAACAGAAACGTGTAAAGGTATTTAAAAAAAATATGTAATTAAAAAGTAAAAATAATGAAATACATTTTACTTAAAGATCCTCAATAAATATCAAAATATTTTCTATTTTTGTGTTGTTAAATTGTTGTAGTTAAATTTTTTTTTTGATTTTTTTTGTGTAGTTAAATATGATTAATGGAAAAATAGTTTATAAAAGAAATAAAAATGTATTTAAAAAAATAAATCTGTCACTTTCGAGGGTCACATTTTTCAAGTGACAAATTTCTGATGCTGAAAACACCACTAAAATACAAATTCATTCAATATTCTGACACACAGTGGGAGAGTCTATTAAAAAGAGCTCCATGTGGCCTCCTTTCTAAAGGAATAATTGAAACACATGACACATGACGAAAATACAATGTATATATAAAAAAATAATAATAATAATAAAAGTAATATATTTCTCACTGCATTTCATTGATGAAAAATGTATAATTAATTTTAATTCTTTTTTTTTATTTAGGTGAATAAATGGTGATATGTATTTAAACCCCAAAACTATCAGTGTGTGAATGGAAGAAGTGGTCGGTCTGTCTGTCCCAGAAGTACTGTCCACCAGCGAACCTCCAGTCCTGGGCCACCCTGCCCACCCAACTGCATTTATTCCAACAATCGTGTCCACAGACTCAGACGCCGGACTGTGGCGGCGAGAAAAAAAGCGACGCGGGAGAGGAAAGTTAAAGTCATGGAGGGAAGATCAAGTGTGACAGAGAAGGAGATTGGAGGAGAGTCCAGCTGGTGGCAGAAACGGAGAAAGAGATTTATAGCAGTGTGACACCTCCTGTCTCTGCAGCAGCCTCGGCTGGAACATACATGACAGGCCTGTCACACTCTCTTACCCTCCTCGCCCAGAGAGAAGCCACGCAGTGGAGAAAGTCATATATGCCGGATGAGAAAAGGAGACAGGCAGAAGAGGAACATTAGAGGTGAGCTGGAGTCTTCTCTGAAGTTCCTTCTAGTGAGTATAGATAGAAAGATGAACAAACACCACAGATGTGACATGATACGTAAGCTTTGTCTGAAAGGAGGTCATTGTCTGAGTTATAGTTTTGTGCGGGCCGTATATATATATATATATATATATATATATATATATATATATATATATATATATATATATATATATATATATATATATATATATAGGTAGATAGATAGATAGATAGGTAGATATACGCATCAGAAAGACTCCAACCAGACGGCCACAGTTTGCCAACAGCTGCACAAGAAACATGACGAAACGTGAACAAAATAAATATCTCAAGCGTTTGCACTCACCAAACACAAAGCCTGCGGTGGCCGCCTGATTGGAAGTGGCGAACTTTCTCCACCTGGTCTCACGCCGGTGTAGATGCTGGGGAAATACAGGGGCGGAGAACAGTGTGATACACGCTGGAATGTCACCAAACATCGGTGCTTTCATCGCTATATATATATATATATATATATATATATACACACAGAGCGGGATGACTGCAGTCTAATGAATCCCAGCTCAGGTTGGCCTTCAACAGGTCACAAGCACAACTGCACTTGCAACACCTTTCTCACCTGCACGTGGCGGTTTGTGGTACGGGTGAACCGGGCATCAACACTTGTGTCAGCGCAGTCATCTTTCATCCAAGAAACTGTGGGTGATGGGTTTTGTTAGGATTTTGAGGGATTATTGGTTTGTTGTTAAAAACACAGTAAATGGCCTTGTTTCTTAGTTTGATATTTGGAACAGGATCGTGGTAAAATGTATTAATTTTAAGAATAAATGCACAAGAGACATTCGCCAGACGCAAATAGGAAACTTTGTGAATCACGATGCTGTGTTTCAATCACTATAATACTGAAAGTCACGTGACTTGATGCTCAACTGAGCATTACAGCCTTGATGTCGTACCACGGTTTTGACTAGACTCGGGTCGGGATCCTACACATAGCGCCAAATGACACTACACTTACGCTGTCGCTCAAAAAAAGGCAAGTACTATTGTATTCAATTGGGTGGGACCGCCACCGCTCACCTGTCTCCGTCTGTCGGACTGGTGGGCTGAGTAGCTAAATTTAGTTTAAAAAATTCTTCAGGCTTGGACAGAGTTGGGCCAAGCTGTGTTTGAATGGTTTGTGAAATGTTGCCACTCACATCAACGTGGACCCTCTCAGTCCACCTTCCAGCCTGTCTGCGCTCTGCTTGAGTGAGGACCAACACTCCATCTCATCTATTCTCATTGCCTTATACCCCCTCAACTTGCTCCCTCTCATTCACCTGTGTTTCTACTGACCTTCATTCCTGGTTTCCTCATCCTCTGACGTCTTACTATTACCATAAACTACTGTACCATCCACCAACATCATGGTCCATGGAGACCTCTCCCTAACTGTATCCGTCTGCTTCACTGTCCCACTGGCTCATATTCTGCATCACCCTCACAGAGCAGTCGACCACTAATGACGAAAAACTCTTGGAAAATAAACTTCTGCATCGTGCCAATAATTTACTGTTGATTTGAAAGATCTGAGCCAAAAGGCAACATGGTTACTGGTCTTCTACTCTTCTACCTGATCACAGACCGAAGGTAGTGACCAAAGATTGGACTCCAAGTCGAATCACTGCCCCGTTTCCAACTTGGCCACTTTGTTGCTTGCTCTGGCAACTTTCCGAACCCTCTGAGTAGCAACTTTTTTTTTTGCAGTCCCACTTTCATGAAAGGCATGTCTTGAGCCACTGGACTGACCCTTCTACTCACCAAGAATGGCACTGTTCCACTTCCAGGCAGCAAATGAATTAGGTGATTGCCATTTAGCAACTACAAGGACAGCCAATTTTCTTTACTGAGGACTTGGCAAGACTGGAAGCCAATTTTGGTATGAATTCTTATGGCAAAATTAGCTTTGACGTTTCATCGCAAGCAGCGGTGGGTGGAAGTGGTTGTTGTCTGTGTTCTCTTAAACAAACTTGACTTCTTTAACAATGGCTTTATGATGCTGCGGTGGTTTTCTGGATGTCTTGGATCTATTGTTCACTCAGTTATCACTCATCAGTAGTATGTATTTTTTTGGTTTTAACATAGGTTTTTTTTTGGGGGGGGGGGTGATAGTTACTGGTATAGCATCCCAGGATGTGTCTGGTGAGTCTGGCCTATGTATGGATTGAAGGATGGCTGGATGGATGGATGGGTGGACAGACTAATGGATGGATGTTGGATGGAACAGACCATCAGACAGATAGATGAGTGGATAATGGACAGATGGATGGATGGATGGTAGGACAGACCATCAGATGGACAGAGAGATGGATGGACAGATTGATGGATGGAAGGATAGATCATCAGATGGGCAGTGAGATGGATGGAAGGACAGATCATCAGTTGGACAGAGAGATGGAAGGACAGATGGATGGAAGGAAGGATAGACATTGGACACATGGATGGATGGAAGGATAGACCATCAGATGGACAGCGAGATGGATGGAAGGACAGCTCATCGGATGGACAGATGGATGGATAGAAGGATAGACAATCGATAGATGGATGGATGGATGGATTGATGGACAGACTGATGGATGGTGGTTGGAACAGACCATCAGACAGATGGATGGGTGGATAATGGACAGATGAATGGATGGAAGGACAGAACATCGGATGGACAGATAGATGGATGGAAGGATATACATTGGACAGATGGATGTATGGAAGGACAGCCCATCAGATGGACGGCAGATGGATGGAAGCATAGACCACCGGACAGAGGGACGGGCTGATGGATGGGTGGCTGGATGACGCACAGATGGATGGATGATGGACAGACGGACGGAGGGACGGATGGTCGACTGGATGGGTGGACAGACAGAACATGAAACATACGCCAGTAACCCTCTCAGACCTCCCTGTGCTCTCCCCATCTATATTCATGCCAGCAGACGTGGCGGCGGCACCGCAGCATCTCCTGATTTGCATGTGATAAATAAATGAAGCGAGCCGATCAAGAGCGCTTGGTGTGAGAGTCGGGGTGCGCGGACGCTCCTGGAGCCAGGCTGGTTAAAACTGCATGACAGGAGAGAGACGGGGGAGAACCATCAGTCCAGCAGCGTTGTTGAGCAGCAGCGGCTGAAAATCTGGGCGGAGCCAGCGCGGCGACGGCGCGACACCATAATGAATTTCAAATAAGTTCTTCTCTTCAGGAGTAAGTGGCTGGCACGCGCTCCTTACAGCTGGTTTGTTGAGATAATTGATTTTCCAATAGTTTTGAGGGATTGAGGGGGGAGAGGAGGGGAGGACGGGGCGACGACCACCGCGCCGCGTGTAGCACTTCTGAGTGCGTGTGCGCGCGGCGCTCTGGCGAGAGGAGTTACAGCCACGTTTTAATTCAGGCAGGAAAGAGGCCGTGTCGGAATGGAGGCCCGAGCGCGAGCTGTAATTAAACTGATACCGCAGTCGCACACACTCGTGCAGGAAGAGATGAATTTTTCATGTCCCGCACGTTCCCCTTCATCTCCTGGCTGGGCACGTTAGCCTGCTAAAGTTTGGCTCTTTCAAGCGGGCTGAGAACATGGCAGCCGCCCTGCGTTGGCTGCGGCGACGCAGATAACCGAGCATCCGGGACGACAGCGACACAGACTCAATGAGATGCATTAGTGGCAGGATTTGAATTGACAATGTAATTTAGCGCCTCTCTCTCTATCTGTCCCCGGCACTCAGCGCTCGCCCGCTATCTTCTCTGTTTAATTCATCGCTGGAGCGCAGGAGGAGGAAGTGAGGTGAGGAAACTCAAGCGGCCGCCGGGAGTTTCCATCATGAATATGTTTAACACGTGAAACATCAGACGGCGGAGGGCTGGAGGAGGAACAACAAACAGTGTCGGACAAAACAGCCCGTGTCCTTTCGCATCAGGTCTTGGTGAACGAGCTGCGGGGAAAGAAGCAGTCAGGCACGTGTGACCTGACTGTCACACTTTTTTGTTCTAAATCAACAGTTGGCCCCGAACACATCATAAAGGGACAGAGTTTTTCACAAAAAACAGACCGCAAAGGCAGCATGTGTCAAAGCAAAGGTCAGGGGCCAAATCTGGACCGCAAAGTCATCTTTGTCGTCCGCAACAACGTTACATGCAGCTCAAATTCTGATGGCAAAATTACCTTTGACGTTTCATCGCAAGCAGCGGTGGGTGGAAGGGGTTGTTCGTGCTCTCTCACTTCTTTAACAATGGCTTTATGATGCTGCGGTGGTTTTCTGGATGTCTTAGATCTATTGCAGTTATCACTCATCAGTTGCCGCCGAAACCAAACAGCAGAGCAGTTTTGCAGACCTTTGAACAGATAGTAAATAAGTCAGAACTCTACAGTAACCGTTCCTCACATCTCTTGGTTTTGGTTGTGTGGTAATATAAAAATAATAGCACTGATATATCAACAGGGAAAACAAGGTTCCGAACCATAGCACAAAATTATATATAAATATATACAACTATCAGAAAATTATAATTAAGAACTATATAAATTTAACAGTATTCATATTTTAAAACAGACCACTTTTTAATCACCTTTTTCAGGGTTTTTTTTAAATAATGCATTTAGTTTTACTGGATTTAAAATATATGTTTGTCATCATTTTATTTGGGGTGAAAAATGTCCTCTGTTCTCTGTCCACACATCTTCCCATGGAATTTTGACAGTTTCTTGGTCTGAGGGTTTTCATGGCGCGTCAGTCTGCCGTCAGTGATGTATCCTGATATCGTCAATTACCTGTTTTTTTTTCGCCTAGTCCATACACTGCCGAGGACCTGAAATGTCACCGGAGTTTGGAGGCGTATAACCAGATGGTGTGCAGATGGGTCAGGCAACTGTTAAACCAAGTCATCGACGACATTTGCACCTCACATGAGAATGTGACCTATTTAAATATTTTGAGTTTCTGTGCTATTTTGTTTTTGTTATGTCAAGTGTTTTTTTTGTGTGTGTGTGAGGGAACATTCAGAAAACGGAGGCTTGGCATCAATAAATATGTGCCGATAAAAGTTCTGTGTATTCCCTTCCACAGCAACATAATGCAAATTAATAGTCATTTAGTCTATACTTCTTTTTTTAATGAGCCAAATAATCTGCGCTTATCCACAGTTTCGCCACGAAGGTTCACCAACCACAAGCGCCTACTTTCTTCCGACAACTTCTGGCATTGTTCTCCTTGATATGTAATAACTTTTGGAAGTCGATAAAATTCCAAATGTTTTTCATGGTGGGAACCATTTGTACAGCCCAAAACACAACAGTAATTCACCGTTTTTTCCAGGAAATGCTGCAGAATCGCCTTCAGTACCGTTCTGTTTTGAGCAGTGCGTATCTCCAACATGGCGGCTTCTGGGTTTGATGACGCGCCGTGAAAACCGCTTCTAGTGAAAACTTCCACAACTCAATGGTAAATAGTTTCTCCACCTCCATGTCTTTCACCTGTGCCTTGCTCAGGGACATAGTGACATGTCGAGATTGAACCTGCCACCTCTTGGTCACAGGCTGTTAGAAGGTCGGCTGCCTCTTTGCCACGACTGCTGCCTGCGCGACCCGACCTCAAAGCGTCGGAGAAGGAAGACTCAATCGGTCTTCTTTCCTTATAAGAGTCCTATACTTAGCAGCAACAGTAGTTTCTTGCGAGTCAGTTAAAATCATCGTCGTACCATCTTTTCCTCTTCTGTGCAGCAGCCGAGCTTTAGAATATGCCTCAACAATATTTGCTCTGAGTTGGTTTGACAGCTTTGGCCTGGAGCCTAGATACTCTGTTCGACCATAATTGAGCCAGTTATCCGAGCTGCGTAAGCTAAAAGTGTAATGGGCGACTCGCCGTGTGAAAACCAAACCCCGTCACCGCGCAGCCTGCGAGTCTCATGCAAACCTTTGTAGCCACTTCGGACGGTTGTGGGGCCAGAAGTGTGTATCGGATTCTGTAGTGTGTACTTTTAGGGGCTAATTGTACACGCCTGAAAGCACAGACTCAAAACACAATAGTTTTGTGTTGGTGTGTGTGTGTTTGTGTGTTCTGCTGTGTACTTCTGCTGCAGATTGACAGGATGCTTAGGAGGCTGTGTGCTCACTATAATTACACACACTTGAGAAACGCTGGCTCTCTCTGTTGAAGAGGAGGGTGTAATCAACGCTCACACACACACACACACACACACCTGACATTCTTTCAAAGATTAGCAGCACACCTCTTTTTCTCTGGAATCCAATCTGGGGATGAAGAAATGAGGCAGGTACACACTCCAATGTACAAAGGAAGCATCACTGTCAGCGTCCTCATCGTGGCTGACGGCTGTTGTCTCATCATCACATCTGTCAACATCACGGCTATCATCATCACCTTCATCGCTGCATGTTGATGGCAGCAATCTTTGCTTATTACTCAACTTAAGAGCTGTAAAACACGATTTTAAGAAGGCGGGCGAGAAAGAAGACACCGCTTTGTTGAGAAGGTTTGACAAGTTCAGGTGAAGGTCAAACGTAAAGGAATCTGCTCCTCCGGTTTCATTTCTCCCAAACAACTATATTGGGTGTCTTCCTGTCAAAGATTTGTCATCTTGTGCAAACAAGGACATTCTATTGCTGGAATAGTTTTGCTTTTTGTTCAGGGTTTACTTGACTGCGTATTTATTTTAACAACACACACAGTTCAACTGATGGACTGAGACAGAGGTTAAAGCATCAAACACACACTCACGTCTGCGGCAACGACAAATCCAATGTTGGGGATCCGGTATTTCTGGACACCTGTGGCTCAAGGACTTGAGCGGAACATTATATTATCATGTTGGCAATGGTCAGGGGTAATTCTTTATCATTCCCTTTTCGGTTGAAACATAAATAAAACTCTTAGAACTCTGCTCTTAGACCATGATTTGTGTTGAGTGAGCGAGAGAGACACATGGAGAAGACATTGAGATGGAGAGACATGGGACATGTTGGATAAATAATGTTAGAAATGGAGGCCAAAGATGAGAAACAAGATGATGATGAGGATGGGGAGGAGGTGGAGAAGTATTTGGAGAAGGTGGAGGCACGGAAGGAAGTGGAAGAGGACGAGGATGAGGGAAAGAAAAAGAAGACAGAGGAGGTGGAGGTGGTGGACAAGGAGGAGGAGGAGGAGGAGGAAGAAGGAGGTGGAGGTGAAAGGGGAGGACAATGAAGATGAGGATGGGAAGGAATAGGAAGAGGAGAAGGTGAACACAGGAGGAGGAAGAGAAGGAGGATGAGGGAAAGAAAAAGAAGAAGAAGGTGGAGGTGGATGAGGAGTAGGGAGAGCAGGAGGAAGAAGAATCAGTAGGTGAAAGAGGGGGAGGGTGAAGATGAGAATGGGGAAGTGGATAGTTTAGAAATGGTGGTGATGAAGGAGGAAGAAGGAAAGAAGGTTATTTTATGAAGTATAGCTTCTGTCTGCCTTCACTCACTTCCCTCAACATCAGGTAGACATGATGCCTCTCTGTGAGCGGGAGTGAGGAACAACCTGTGCCCTCCATCTTTCCCTTAGCTTCCTGGTTAGCCCCTTCATTACGGCGGCGTAATTTAGCCGAGGTTAGCATGTTTATGTATGATCCGCCACCTCAGCCCTAAGGCTAGTCGCCGAGCCTTTTAGCATAACAAGCGCGTGCCCAGCAGTCCAGGTTCCACTCTCATTATTCCGCACCCTGTGGTCCTTGCATCGCCGAGTCCCACCCCGAGTCCCGCAGCCCCCTGCAGGGCCAACGCTGTTTTCATTAAGGCAGTCATTTTCTGCACACTGCGATTTGCGTGCATTCTTTTAAATAGTTTTTAAAAAGCCAGGGCCCCTTGCATTAAATACCCCGCGGAAGAACTATTAAGTGGAGCGACGAGGCCGCGCAGACCGCCACCATCGTGGCATTTCAATTCCAAAGCAATAGGACGGCGTCGGGCCAGAACCTGGCTCCTGTTGTGGGCCGTCACTTCACGCCTCTTTGCTCTCCTGCGTCAGTGATTACCCGCTCGCAGAGAGACTCTTTAAAATACGACGCATGCATGTATACGCCGTCACTCAGCCGCTCCATTATTCCCCGGCGCCCCAACTTCAAGACGGCAAATTAATTACGGCTGTCTTCATCTAGAAACAATCGTGATTGCTGGTCTGCTCGCCGGAGCCTCACAAAGTGTCAAGACTGCCACTCCCCGAGTCTTTCAAGCCGAGTGGCGGCGATGTCGCGCCGAGTGTGTGTCTGTGGCTTATCTTGCACACACTTCTGAGACGCTCAACCTCCAACATTTAATAATAACTAAATCTGTGTGGCGATATGACTTTTCCTATTAAGACAAGAGAACCCTGATCCTGTGTGTGTCTTCCAAAGTGTGTGTTTGTGTGTCCCAGTGGATGTGTGTGAGAGTTATGGAGGGCAGAGCAGCGAGTTTGTTGGTGTGCTATGAACAGGCAGCATGTGTTGGTCTGTCTAATGTGTGTGTTTGCCAGTAGAGTAGTGTGTAGTGTGTACAGTGGTCGTGATGTGTATTAATGTGTGTGATACCTTCTTTGCAACTGCGTAATAAACGTAAGGACTTATATGCACAATTGTGTATCTTCCTGCCGCGATGAATATTTGTGTCCAGTGTGAACGCATATATACAGTACATATTTGCTTGGAGCCGTGAGACCTTTACAGACCTTTACCTGAAGGACAGTTGAAGTAAAAAACTATTTCTAAAGATTGACATGGGCTAGAAAAGCGTTTTAAAATTTGAGGTTTAAATCAACAACACACTCACAGTAAGATATTTAAGAATAATAAGGGCAGATCCAGCTGAATTTTCCTAGTCATTCTTGAGAGTAAAGTAGTTTACGCAAATGGACTGGATGAAAGCACAATTTTCAGGGAAAAAAGATGACTTCAGCCACCTTGCACCTCTTCCCTGTTTAAATTTGAAAGTGTGTTAATTTTGAAGTGAATTGAAAATAACTTCAGAAATAACAACATTTTTTTTTTTTTAGAAGTTGAATGATGAACACTTCACCCCAAGAGCCCTGGGAGAATCATCCGCCTTGTTTGGGGGTGTCACGCCCCCGGTTAACAGGCTCCTTCTGGCTGTGTTCTTGGTCATGACATAGAGGATCTCTAGTAGTCGTTACATCGCCCTCTAGCACAGGTGACATTCTGTGGCAAGAGAATAAAGCAACTGTTAGCCCTGAATTAGGTTCCATTCCTTTCATAATGCATTGATAATCTACAAGCAAAAGAAAACAGTGGTTCTACACAGAGTCTCAGACAAGGTCCTTCAGTGTACATCTATAAACATCGGGGAGCTCTTCTGCTTTTCATCCTAAACACTGCTCCGACTCAGCAAACCATTTCTTCCAAAGGACTTAGCATTAAAAGTCCAGAGACGTTCGCCCATCACTGTGGTACCAACTTTCATCTGTTACATGTAGAATATCAGAAGCGCCAAAGGCGGAAACAAATAAGTAAAAATACATGAAAATAAAAGTGGGAATATGGGAATACACACTGGTGGGGAAATTTAGGCAAAATTAATGGAAATAAACATGGAAATATAAATACATTTGAATAGAAATGAATTGGCTACTTTTCCCATTCCTAATTTCGGCACTGCTGACATTCCATATAACTCATGATATAACTCAAATGAAATAGGTCCGTGTCCCTGCATGTCACCAACCAAGGTTCCATTAAGGTCCCATACGGAAACATATCCTTCATCGCCTCTGTAAACAGTGAAAAGATATAGCAAGCTTTCACTATTTATTTATCTATTTAGAAGGTCAGCTCACCTTGTCGAGTTCAAATAGATGCTTTTTTTAAACGCACAATTGCTCAGGAACCTATATGTCAGTGTAGAAAAGGAAGAGTAGTGTTAATAATCCTGGACCACCACTATCATATCTGGCGCTGCAATCACAAGGGCTGCAGGGGGGCAGCACCTAACACTGCGTAACAACCGCCCAAACACACTGCCCCAGATTCTGACACAGAAAAGCACTTCATGCATGGAACATCTGGGGGAAAGGTGTGGACAAGATTTTTTTGTGGCCTTTTCCTGGTGCAGGCTCCACGCAGTCATTCACAACAAAGCCACACACCCGGGGTCTCACTCTGCTGGGTGGGATGAATTCCTCCCATGTAGCAAGAGACCCCTACTCCTGCCACCCAGAGGGAGGCTAAGAGAGACTCACATCAGCGCCGGGAAAGATAAAGATGTGGGTGCATTTTTGTCTCACCGTCCTTCCTGTGGTCTTGTGGCGGTACAATACGTCGGCAGCGTGAGACCCGAATCTTTATACAGCCAAGCAGCGGAGAGTGGAATTATTTCCGTCAAATGATGTGTGACCCCGAAGGTTGCTGCCTGTTCTCAAGTCTTTGTGCAGCCGTCCATGTTGGGCTGAATGGAAAAAGGCTGCTTATCAATAAAAGAGGGCGAACGCTATGAAAGGCCAGAATGTGAGGAAGGAAGAAAGGGCTGACTTTTAAAGGGTCTGGTCTTTTGGAAAAGCAGCACACTGGGCCGAGGGAATAAATGGCAAACTCATGAACCCGCGCTTTTGTGACTGAAGCGCCGAGCTGGAAATAACAATAAACAGGACCGCGTGACTGCTGGAGTGTTTGTTGAGATTTGTGGAAATGTGATTGTGCTGGTGTCTGAATTTAGGACGCGGATGTGCTCGCACACAAGCAACTCGTTGGTGCCAAGGCATCGGCGATGAGTTCAAGCAAACAAACAAAGGACGTCTATGAAAGATAACAACACCGCGATGACATCGTCATGACCGCCATTTACACGCGAATCTCTTCGGATAACTGAATTGGATTTGCTTTCTATTGTGCTGGCCAGAGTAGCCTGGGTTGCTGGCACCATTTCCTGAGTCTCAGAGATCTGGATGAGATGGGAAATTTGCCGCTGCCAGTTAGCAAGGCTTTGGTTTGTATGGGAACAGCGCAGTGCTGAAAGAAAGTAGTTTTTGGACTGTGCACAGGACATGGTAGATTTCGCTTGCCATATACAGCATATCCCCTTATGTGGCTCTGCTGTAGCATACAGAGCGCCATCCAATGGCAAGCCCCCACCTCTATCTTTCTTTTACGTGACACGGGGTCAGGATGTGCAGCGGAAGAAGGCACATGTGCTTCAATTCAAAGCCTAATGTGCCAACATGCAAGGTTGAAGGCCGGATTCATAGGACGCTAAAATGCTCCTTCGCAAAGTCAGAATATTCTCCATCAGTGTCAGGAAGTGGTGGTGTGCAGCGTGTCGTCTGCACCAGGCTTGTTGCACATTTTGACCAGTTAGAGATAAATAAGAGATAAATATTTAGAGATAAATAAGAAAGAAACTCTTGAACCAGCTCTTAAACTTGAGCCATTCACCGAGTCACTACTTAGTGGCCAGCTTTTGGGTCTAAGAAATTCGCTTTGAATTGTTTGGAATTTCAGCTTTTGAATCTCCTGTTTTGACTTATTTAGAGCTAGCTTATTGTGAGACACTGTTTTTTGTTTATTTTTTGGTAATTAAATACATTTTGACTCGACTTGATTCTGACTGAAAATGTGACTTACACTGGGCTCTGTCTACTTGGATTCTAGTCAAGACGATGCCGACATAGTGGAGACAAATGCAAAGTCAAGACTAAAGATTCTGCCATTTTCTTATTCAGTACAACGACCTCAATACACAGTAGCTTCTGGAGAGTCAGAGTTCTTAACAATAAAACACAATTTAACAATGGCATTGAACCAAACTCTTTATCTTATGCCATATTCTTTGCCGACCAGAAGTTCAACTTCCGGGTCAGATCCAATGCTACACTCCTTCAAATGCCTATTTGTTTCATACATCCGAAGGTCACAGGATGCCTTGTCACACACAGATCTTCATATGCTCTTTGACTGAATTTCAGCGTTAGTTTCGACTTATTTAGAGCTAGCTTATAGTGAGTTTTTTGTAATGAAATACAGCTTATGTGCTAGCTCTGCACACAGTAATCTTTGCTGTTTAGCATTAAAAGCTAGTTAGGTGTGAGCGCTGGCGAGCATAGCACGGCACCTGTTACATGTTATGCTCTTGAGCTGTTCAAGTTAGCTCGCTTAGCAAAGCCCTGTTAACTGTAGATAGGCTAATAAACAACTTGGCTTTTGGGATTTGAATAAATACAAATGATTTGCGAAAGTTGCTCCATAATGCATTCTCTTTCTTTTCCTTAAATGTGTGTGTGTGTTGTTTGTTTTCTCAGGCACCTCTGGCCCTCACACCTCTCCCACAGTCGACCTTCCTCCCGGCGCCACGCCACGCTGACCTGTGCTATTGTCTGGGCGCAAAGCACTTTCGAGAGCTGCACCTCGACACACATTAGCATTTAAATCATAACGCACACTTCCGTGTCTTGTCAGTGCTGAGTTGACTGGATCCGATGAATCTGCATCACAATGGAAATACTCCCAAATAATAACACGCTGCTCACGGTCGATCAACGGGAGGGAAATTGTGCTGGAACTTTTATTCTCCGTCCTCCTTGTCCTCGCTATGATTTTCACTGTTCGGAAGATGATCAAGTTCCTGTTCAGTCGTCGCATGAGAATCGCCTTTTTCAATCCAGTTAAGACTGTTGATTCATTCAAAGTTCTCGTAAGGAGCGCGCATGTTCTACAGTTGCACTCAGCTTTCCTCCCACAACTGGAAAACATACAGCGAATTGATGACAGCATTTAGCAGCCCCAGGATATGACCATATGAGGGCGTCCGCCTTCACTTTTTTTCTCAACAAGCTTCATCTTTCCTTCATTTTATCACCATGAACTTCCATCTCTGCCACGGTGCCTGCTGACATCGGGGTTTCTCCGCTCATGGCATGGTCGACCGTTCGTCACTTGACACCACTTACTGTCCATCACACACCTGGCTGACAGCGAGACCCAAATGTCACGCTCATCTACACAATTGTGTTTGGCAGTTGCAGGGTCATAATTGCCGGTGAGCGATCAGACCGACGTGAGTGTGCGTTCAACTACGCTGACACAGAGGATAATAGGATTTTGGCTAGAATGGCAGCGAGAGGACATTATACTTTCGTGACTCAAGTAAGCCCTGATGAGAGAATCGGATAATTTAGGCAGCGGGGTATAATTATATTGTATATCTGGAAAATGTCAAGTGAAGAGTCTGCATTTTCATTCTTTTGACACAGAGGGAGGGATGTCATGTGATCGTTCACACCAACTGCAGCGCTTTGGAGACAAAGATAAGAGGCAGAACAAAAGTCACGTCATGAAAAAATGCCTTTTAATGAGGCTTAAATGATGAATTTTTAAAAAGAAGAAGCAAAGAAGAGCAATATTGAAATAAAATCATGAAAAAAATACAGATAAAAATATGTCATTTGTGAAACCTTATCAGCATGTGATTTTAAAGTAAAAATAAATAAAAATCTTGAATAGAACTCAGTACTCAAGTTTGAGTGAGTTTGCTTTGGAATAATTTGTTTTCCATAAACACCTCCAACAAGCAAATATGAGCCGTCCTGAGTGAGAATGTTACTTACTCTGGGCTCCGTCTACTTGAATTCTGGTCGAGACGATGACGACTTAGTGGACACAAATGCCAAGTCAAGACTTAAGATTCTGCCATTTCCTTATTCAGAACAACTACCTCAATACACAGTAGCTTCTATAGAGTCAGAGTTCTTAACAATAAAACAGATTTTAACAATGGCATTGAACCAAACTCTTTATCTTATGCCATATTCCTTGCCGACCAGAAGTTCAACTCGCGGGTGAAAACCAACCCAGATCCAATCCTACACGCCTTCAAATGCGTATTTGATCCATACATCAGAAGGTCACAGGATGCCTTGTCACACGCAGACCTTCTTTGACATCAGATATGATCACAATAAAAGCCTGTCGTGATCATGGCCGAGGCGTGTGACCGGCTCAAGGTGCTGAAGTGACAGCATCTCCTCCCGCCGCCTTCTACAACTTTAATTCCATTTCACGTCTGAAAAATAACAACAACATACATCAGCAGTGATCATAGTTAGCAAACTTTATTTTTTGGTGGAGCTGCTGGCTGTTTACAGAGAGACGCGTCTCCGCTGTCACAAGAGAGGTGCGTTGGCACATCAGCATCAGGCCAACACCAGTTCCAGTGAAAGGAATCCCCACTTACATGAAAACCACCCACTTAAGAGGCGCAGTGTCATGTTTCGGGTCGCTCCGCTGACACAGACTTTTACTTCGCCGTAAAGAAATAGTCATAACCCGAGCGAAAATATGCAGCCGGGCGAGAGCGAGACGGAGACAATCACTCTCTTCCTCCGTCGCGGCTCTGATTGGTAAAACTGGTAATTAGCGAGTGTCGTGGCCCCGGGGAGCCGAGGAATGAGGAGAGAAAGGTGAGGGAGAGTCAGAGAGATTTGTGATTACCTGACAAGTTATGGCTGGAAAGGCTACACTTAGCCCATTAAAGATTTTCTCTCCGGCGTGACATTTGAGAGCCGCTGCGAAGTTGTGCGCCATGGTGCCATTTCCCAGTACACATGGGCGTCCATTTAGGGAGCGGGACAACCAGGGGGAGGGGGGCGCGGGAAGGGGTCCTCCAGACCATAGCAGCGCCGCAAATGGATTTCATTCACCAAGGTGAACTGTAGTACGCTGATAAATGCACTTCCTTGAATGTCAGCAAATGTCACCCGAGAAGCCATTTGCCACCACTTTAATAGCTTCCACCGTCTGGCAGAGGAAGCGACGGAGAACCACAAGAAGGAAGACGATGAGTCACGTGTAGCTTCGAAATAAGAGAAAGTCAGTCAAACATTCGAGCGCGTGCGCTGATATATATTCCAGGAGAGCTCATCTATTCTCTCAACTGTCTTGTCGCCATGCTCCTGCAAGTGACACAGCAATCCCTGCTGATTTCTCTAGACAGACAATAAACATTGACCCTGAATTCATCTCAACCACTTCGCCGACTTATGCTACGCTCCGTAGCCAAGCAGGAAATACTAGTAACGTTAGCTTAGCTAGAATTCATCATACTTTGCTGGAGAAGAGAATAAATGAAGGGCGTGAAAGCTGATTTATTCAAAAGCGATTCAATGTTTTGGGGGTTTTTTTTCCGAGCTTGTTCTTAACTTATTGAAGATTGTTGGACTTATTTTTCCCCCACAGGGCATCCAGTCCAGGGAGGTGTCTCGGACATAAAATTGAGGACACTGGGTGGCTTAGGAATGTGGTGAACTTGTTCAGCATTAGCAAAAATGTAGTAAAAAATTAAATGAAAAGGATAAAAAAAAAATGACAATAACAAAAGAATTAATATTTTGCAATATCAGTATTAATAATATGTAGATGGAAGTGCAAACAACACAGTACGGACAATCCAAACAAGCAAAGATCATGATAATTTTACGAGAACCCTGAGAGTTTTATTATATTAATTATATTTATTATATTAAGTGAAATCAGGGATGAAGCGCCCCCTGACTTGACCTGTATTAGAGCAAAGTTTGTGTTGTTGGTTTGAAAGTTCCAGGAGAGTTCTCAGGTAGAAAAGTAGAACGAGAAACGGTGAAAACCAGAAGAGAAGGAGACAAAGCCGGTTGATCCGTTGTCACTTCCACATGACTGAGCCATGAGTTACCTGACACGTCTCCAGCAAGGTGGAGGAACCAGACAGACCTCAGATCCTCTCCAACTGATTCCCATGTATCAGCCGTCACACACTGGAGTGCATGAATGTATTCACCCCAGCAAGCATGAATACATGAACACACTCCAGCTGAGGCAGCGAGGCGTGAGCAAGGCTCATTAAGTGAAATGTGAGAGGCTGGCAGGTGAACTTTACACCTCTGCTGCCTGACAACAGTCGCTCCACCGCTGCTCATCAACAAGACAGCAGATTCACACGTGAGCTTCCTTTTCCTCCGTGTTATGACAGCGGCGAAGAATTACTGTACCTATCTGACCTACAAAAACAAATGACAAAAGTTTAAAAAATTACTTACAATAAACTGAAGCATTGTGATCAATGAATACGCCCCTGAATAAACCACCTTTCACAAAGAAGTGAACCCAAACTAAATATTGACATTTCAGGAGGTGGACGAACTGAGAGGAGAAACAGCTGCGTGGCAGTGTGTCACTGGCGATGAAATGGAAGTAGATCGTTTTCGGATGTAAAGGCTATGCAGAAGTTCTACGATGAGAATTACGTTTTATAAAGTCGAACTTTGCAGAAAGTAGTTGCCTCTTGAAGGTTCTCATGAACATATTCTGTCTTCTGGGGTAATTTTACAAACTTTGGATGAAACGTTACCTTGGCTTTTGTTTCCCCTGAATTCCATCTACCTCCGTGCTCACGCTGTGTTTGTGTGATCAGGCTACTTGAAAAGGGTATAAATAAATTTCAATGAGTGTGTGTGTGCGTGTGTGCTTGTGTTGACTCCATGGCTGCAGCCAATCCTAATCCCCCATTCATTTCTGTGAGCAGTTGCTAAGGTTACAAATTAGCTTTGGTGCTGGTAAGTGGTTTCTTTTATGACACCGGACGCACTAATCCTTTTACTGAATACATATTTCATTTAGGATTAGCACGACAGCAGATACAGTTGTTGTAGGAATATTCCCACACCAGCACTTTGTTCCATTCTTTCTCATCAGAAATGCGGTGATATTTCACTGACAACTTTCAAAATAAGTGTATTAGTAAATACTTTTGTTTTGGAAATCAAGGCGAGACTTGTTCAGCTAACGTGGCATTATACTTCAGTCAAGTAAGCAAGCCGTTTCAGATTTTGGTCATGGAAGCTGACAATGTGTGCGCGCAAGTGACACCTTGAATGGAATTTGACTCAAGCTGGCGGTTAGTTCTCTATCGGCACTTGGGAAAACTGCTGCATCAAAGTGTTTCAGAAGGTTTCACCACCAGTTTTTTTTCCAGAACTTTGTTTTTGTAGCGATACAGTATTTCCAGTGATGAAGGACTCATGTTACATCAACTAGCGTTAGCAATATAGCGACTAGCCACTAGTTAGCAAGGTAAACACAGCTGAAAAGTGGAAGTACAGTACATGTTCAAAAAGTCATGTGGGAGTGATGCAACGTTCTGTCGGCTTATTAGACATTTGTCCGGTGAAGCGATTGAACTCGACTTGAATGCAACACTTTTCTGCGTGTTACAGCTAGGAGTGTTGGAGACCAGACAACCAGGAACAGGCCAACATCGCCGTACTGAGAGCTACTGTGAAGGGCCCAATGCTTCCAGAGACATAGGCGTCCAGATGTTTTGTGTTAAACACACTTCCACTGAAGACAAAGGACGTCATATTCTTCCTGTCCCACTCATCACGTGGACTCTCCTCTGACTTTAGACCCGCCCCTGCAGACTGACCAACAGCCGTCGTGTCGACTTGTAGTGTCGCAGAATCCTGTTGGATGTGAGTTACCATCATCCAGGCCGCTTCCTGAGTCATGATTGATTAGCACCCCGTCGGGCTATTGTCACAAGTTTGTGTGATTTGGGTCTATTAGCAGCAGCATGTCCAAGGTTTTTGAGTTCAACCTGCTGAGGGTGAAATAGTGCTTCGTGTCTGGGGAGAAATGACAGAAGATGGTTATTGACTTGGCTTTTCTACCCGGTCGCAATTCTATCATCAAACATCTTTAGGCAACAACAAGATGATTTGTTTGTTCTGCGAGGACTTACTGAAGTAAGTCACTTCCTGATTCATAAAAGTAAACTTTGCTGTGATCACTGATGGGAACTAGATCAACTGGCTGGACCTGCCCCATGATTTGTTTGACTGTTGCACACGTTCATGAGCCTGCTGACTAGCTCGCCACCAGGAAACGTCTTTTGAACATCACAACACAGTCTTAGGATTATAGCCAGCAAAGTGTTTTAGACGTTCAGTCATCATTTAAATTCTCAGTTTTTCATCATTTTTTATTAAAAAAAGGACTTTGATTTCATTAAAAAAAAAATTTAAAAAAATAAGTAAATACTGGATTAATATGGGGGAAAATATCAACACAATAACCTAAAAAAACAAACTATGACAATTAGAATGTATTTTAGAAATTTTATTTTAATAAATAAATATATAAGAAACATGGAAATGCAGTTTATAAAACAACAGATTATAGCACAACTTTCACTACACTTTTTGTTTCAATAATCAAAGATAGCCAACAGTGAGAACACTTGCCGAAAAAGTGGTGAGTGAGCTAAATATAGATAAACAGACAATCAAAACCTGCCTCCATTTCACCCTGATCTGAGAGAAAGGTCAAATGAAGGAAAAGGAAGGTATTTTTGCTCATATTAGTCCAGATTATTTTGTCGCAAGTATGACTCATTACACTGTCAACAAAGATGTAAGTGCAAGTTGTGTTCTGTTAACACAATAACACACAACGTTTTTATGTGATGTGAGATTGAGATATAATGTTGGTTTTAAAGCTTCCCAAATGACATGGCAGCCTAGCACTGGAAGAGGACCACTTTGAAAGTTGCAAATCATTTTGGGATCATAAATCCGACGCAGAGCCTCTCAGTTCCTCAGCTGCTAGCTCGCATTTACAACCAGCCACTTCATTTACCTCGTACCAGAGAAGGACCAATGCCCTCGGATGAAAAGGATTTACCCCACCAGCTACAATGTAAATGGACATGCTTGTGAAACGTGTGACTGTGAGCATGTTTTCATGACGTTCATATAGCTTGCTAATGCTGAGCAAATACTACATTTATCCGCCTGCTCAGAATGAGGGCTCAAGAGCCAAAACAAAGCACAAGGAACAATTGGAGGGACAAGGCAAGTCTTTATTCTGAAAAATCAACACAACAGTAAAACATTATTCATGACACAAAGACTCTAAGAAACGTGAGAAAGGAGGAACTAATAGGAAGGGCACAGTTTTTTCGTTTTTTGTTTTTGTTTTGTTTATTCTGAATCATTTGTTTTCGTGTTGCCTTATTTTCAACAGCCGATTAAATGCTCTGAAATGACCATTATGTTTCAGTTTTTATTCTGGCAAAATGCAACAAAATAATGGAGCCATTCCACCTCTACATCCAGGACGTCCCTGTTGTATTGGCATGGTGTCCCAGGACCTTGCTGTGAGGCTACAGCACTAACCAGAGGTCAAGCCTGATTCAAACAAGTGTTAAATTCAAATATTTCCCCGCATGATTTTCATTAATTTTTTGAAAATTGCAGAGGTTGTATTTCAGTGAAACTACTTCACAAATTTGTTTTGGATAACCAAAGATGTGCATCCATTAAATAACTATGAATATATAGATATAAAACAAACAGTATACTTTAAAAATATTATTAGTAAATAATTTTATTGAAAATTATTAAGGAAATAATTACATTTTTGTCGAGGCTGCTTTGAAACAGAAAGTGTGTATTCAAAATATTTTAGTTTTAATGCTTGTAATGTAATGTAGATTATAGGATAAATCAGGAGTTCAAGAAAGTTGTCATATAAATTTACAGTGAAGGACATTTTTTTAGCATTCCTATCTCATTTGGCATCAAGGTTCAGTCAGATTTAAAAGCAAAAGACAAAGCATTTCTCTGATACAACCAACTGGTTGAAAGACAACTGAGATAAAAATAGAAGAGACACAAATGTGTGTTGGTCAGGAGGTGAAGCGCTAAACTCACCAGCACGGCCTGTTTTCCTGTGGAGGGCGATCCATAAACACGAGCGGGGGGAGACATTGACCAGCCGGACATTTCCTCCTGGAGGAAGGAAGAGGGATTGTTGGGAAAAGCTAGAAAGAGAGAGCGAGAGGAGAGGGAGGAAGAGAAACAAACCCGTTTGTTTGACCTTGATATGAACCCATGACCTCCCATTAGATGTGTGGTCACAAGTTCTGGGCCGTGCTAGTGACAAGACATACACTTCTGCTCCTCCCAAAATAAAACACCCATCAAGGCCAGAACTAAGTGAGCTAGTGCTAATCGGCCAGTGATGTTAACACAACAAACCAACAGTGCCAGAAGCTGTAGGTTTAAATTCAGACGGAGGTTTATTTCAAAAGTGACCAATATTGTTCTAAAAACTCTAACAGCTTTGAGCTCTTTATTAAACCGGGTCAGGTCCAAAAGTGTGAAAATAAAATCATAAAAAAGAAAATTAATGTAGCACTAAAGACCAAATGGCCACATTTTTGTGCACACACACTACATTTAAAACACAATTATCATTTCAACTTTTGTCAAACTACAATTCACCTCGACAGCCGACTGAGAGCACGTGCGTCTCAGACTCAGTGGATCGGCCCGCCGTCACGTGACACCCGCTCGTCAGCGTCAGCTGGATATTAATCTTAGATTGGTTCCTGATGACATCCAGTTTTTGAAATATTCTTCATGTCTCGAGGACTGTTTTTTATTTATTCATCGTTGATCGATGCGGAGATGGTGACGTCATGCATGTGTCAGCGAATCACCGCCTTGTGACTGACAGCTTTCACTTATTAATGAATGACGGGGATCAACTGAGGGTTCTTTGGAGAAGTGTGAGAAGCGACTTAGTCAAGTTCTACATCCCAACAACTCACCTTCGTCCCGACAGAAAAACTAACTGTGTGGTGTGTTTTGGATCAGTTTCTATTTTCCAATAAAGTCATAAAGTCACCACATAAATTCAGGATCTGACATTGAAAATTAAATATATAAAATTAAGTAATTTTAAAAAATCACACGTGGGCGAATGGACTGTAAAACTATTTAACGCTATTGTTTTTCTATTACTTAAAAGCTAATTTATCAATTAATACATGCCTTATGGAGCTTTGCGAAGTTCATAAAAGATGAAGGTCATCCGCCTTTTATGAATTACGAACAACGAATTATAGTGAATAAAATCTATGAAAATCTAAACATTACGAAACAATGTTCAACATTTCACAAATGAGTTAATTCTTTACAAAGTAACATATAAATTAAGGACGAATATGTATTCTAGTCCCTACACTGCCAGATCCCTCACAGTCTTTGGACATTATATTAGTCAAAAATTGTGCGGAATTGGGAAATAAATGGTAACTAACTCCTAAAGTACTAAACGCTACGATTTGTGGTTTTAAGTCTTATTAAAGGAAGGTGTAAGAACAACTACTGTATATTTTAAAAATATTTTGCAAAATGAATAAGCAGTTTCTAAACGGGAAAAAACTGCGAAGTCAACGACAGAAAATCGCATTGTGATCCAAAATGCACACATGTATTGAAAAATAAATAAGTTAAATTGATGAGTAAAATAAAGAGATTTATAGTAAGTAATAATTCGCTTTTTAGGCTAAAAACATAGGCGGTATTTAGTTAAATTTCCATTCTTGTATAGAACATCAACAAACAACCTATTGCTGATCATTTTTAATGACAAAATTTAGGAAACAAATTTAGGAAACTCAATGGTGAAAATTTAGAGTTCACAACATTGATTTGTGACATGTTTGCGTGGATGCAGACGCAGGTTAAGCGAGCAGAAAGGTCGCCTCAGAGGAGGAGGAGGATGATGATGATGATGAGAGGAGGAAGGTGACGGGAGACTCGACCCACGACTGCAGCTGCCACGCATGAATGTTTGATAAGCGGCTCCTCAAATCAGAGCAACACAAACGTCTCCATCACGCTGCGACATCTGCCACGCAGCTAATAATCTCATGCTGAATTATGGATGAAGGCGCGCCGGAATAACGCCGGAATGTCACGTGACAAGTAGGTCATGTGAAGTGTGACACACTTTTGATTTTGTGTCTATCTTAATGTGTGTGTGTGTGTGTGTGTGTGTGTGTGTGTGTGTGTGTGTGTGTGTGTGTGTGTGTGTGTGTGTTTGTGTGGTACACTCAGGCTTCATTGGCCACAGCAGTGTGTTTGAGCTGAAGGAAAATATTATGGTTTCAATGGCAGAGTCGGACCGTGGGCGTGCGTGTGCGCGTGAACAAGTTAGAATCAGTGTGCATATCTGTGTGTGTGTGTGCGTGTTTTATCAAATCGACCACCAATTGAAATATGCTTACATAGAGAACTGAAATAATAATAATAATAATAATAATTATTATTATTATTATTATTATTATTATTATTATTATTAGTATTATTTATTGTATGACACTAACCATATGATAATAATTATTAGTATTGTGTGCCTTCAATAATAATAATTTATCATTATTATTAAGATCTACTTGAAGTAAATTAATATTACAAATGTAATTCCTCTCATTTGAAAGGAAGGAATTGAGCCACAATAGCGTACGCATTTTGAAAGAACGACGTCGCCTGTGACGTCACGTACGACAACGAAACGCTATCATTACTTCGTATTGAAGACTATTCTTCTGCCTTTTTTCAAGCGCGCACCACAGCTTTCCTCTCTCTCTCCCAAGATCATTGAACAACTATTAATCCCTTCAATTTTATGAGTGCTAACTCGCCTCCATCACCTGTCTCACCCCCTGGCGCGTCTCTATCGACCCGCAGTGTGCGAGAGTCAGGTGACTGGAAAGAGGAGCGACAGCGAGGCAGCGCGCTCGTGTTCTCGGGCCTGTGCGCTGGTTGGCTGATCTCCCTCCGCTGGGACTATAAATTGATAAAGTGAGAAGCATCAACACAACTGCGCAGTGGAGCGGCGAGACACAGATGAAAAAAAAAAAACACGGATTCAGAATCGGTACTATATTTGTCCGGATTTATGCTGAACAATTTAAAATAAAGACAAGTACATTTTCCTTTACATCCACCTCAAATTAAGTGACTCTTTCCTTACCACAACTGTTGCCGCTTTGGGGTCCTGCCCATAGAGGCCGGTACCTATCTGAGTTGGCACTGGACGCACAGGGATTCATTCATTGTAGCCAAACTTAAGGCCCGCTGGCCAAATCTGTCCTACCAAGTCACTTTATGTGGCCTGCGACAACTTACAACACACGTGCACTTGACATCAAGTCATACTTATTTAAATTACATTGAATACATTGCTCCCAATTCTGGTAACAACCAAAAACTGTACCCATATCAATAAATCACATTTAAAAAATGCTTGTAAAACATTACAAACATAACATTACATAACTATTTGTATCTTGACGCTTTTATTGACTCATGTTATTTTCCTGAAGGGATTTTCAAGAGGCCTGATGTTATATCAAGTGACAGACATTCCCAGGCCAGAGTGGAGAGCTTGTGTTTTCCTCTAAATTCTTCACCCAACATGCACCTCTACCACAGTCCCGACCACATCTCGTATGCAAACCCTCTGACGTCACCAGTCCTGAGCTTGTCCTATCCTGTCCCAATGAAAACCTCTGAACCTTCATCTCCAGCTCTAAACCATCCATCACGGCCCGTCTCCAAACTGACTCCTGATGATTTCACAGGTCAGCGCGACAGTTGCCTGCACCCATCCCACCCTGCCCGCACTCCCCCGTCACCTGTTAAAAAAATCAAGAACCGGACACACATAAATGCTTCTCCAACCTAGTTTCACATCAACTTCTTGAGGGTCCGACGGAGACGGCAGAGGCAGAAGAGTCTCGGACCAAAAGCAGTGACATCAGACCCAGAGCTATGGCATTGGAATTCTAGTCATGAATAGCGTGACTAAGTTGAGGAAATAATAATGTTCAATTGGTGTACTATATACTGGAACTCATCTGTAACAATGAGGTCCAGGCTTGTAGATGTGACGCACCTGCCTCAGGGGGCAAACAACCAATCTATTGGTGTAAAGTAAAAAGAGAACGAGAAAGGGTGAGGAGGGGTAACTAGGGAGGATGGTACTGAGAGAGAGAGAGACAGAGAGATTGTGACAACCAACCCAAAATGGGCGCCAGAGGTGACCATAACCTTCACACACAGACACACAAATGCAGTCGATATGGATCTATAGATCAGTGGCATCAGTCGATTATCAAATAAAGCTCTAATGGAAGCGTTTACTGACGGACAGATAAACTGCTGAGTGGCGACGGACAGGAAGATAAACTTTTTATGCATCCCAGGAAGTACAATAACTCATTATAAAATCCACTGAGATTGATTTTTGGGTCAGTTCGTATAAGTCTAAACTTTTTTTGACATTAGTCAAAACAATTTCTGCCTTTTTTTCTTTTTTTTGAAAATAATTTTTACTCGGTTAAGAGTTTTCTGCCTGATAAGACAAAGCAAAACTTGCAGAAACCCCATTAAACAATCCTGCTGACCCCAGAAACTCTACCTGGCACTCACGGACACTTTTCCGTGGTCATTTTTTTACCTCAGGATCGTTTGTGAGAGGAAACTGGAGTCCCCGAAGAACCCCCAAGCATGCACAGGTCGAAGCTGGACTCAAACACGGACCTTGTGGCTGACACGCAGTACAAACCACGACACCCTCGTAACCACATGCTGTTCCAGTGTGATGTGAAGATATAAACCCTGTTTCTGTTTGGCCGGGTGAAAGCATGAACCTGTTCCATCTGCTGACGGTGCTGCGTCTCGCACGGTAGTGAGCCGGGAGAGTGATACGTCAGGGGAGTAATGGCTGGTGGTCTGGCCCTGTCACACCAGGCTGATGGCCCATCTCAACAGCTCACACCTCTGCAGCCTTTAATCAACACTGACAGCCCAGTTCGACAATGTTTACTGCTAGAAATAAGTTTAGCTCCAGAAAAGCACACATTTAGGCTAATGAGAAGGATTTTTCTGGGCGGGCACCGATGGGGGTGGGTGGGAGGTGAGACGGGGCATCATGTGTGAGGCCTCAGGCCGAGCATCGGATACGCACCTATGATATTCACCACCTGGAAGAGTGAACACACAGGCTCCTCCAGCGCTGCACCTTCAGCTCCCTCTGATGCTCCTCTCTAACCCCAAGTGCCAAGCCGTTTGATAAGACACAGTGAGAAGATACACACAAACAAACGCACATCACACCTCCTCCCGGGTCAACTGCAGGTGCAAGTAGATTATATGCTGAGGTCACGAGAGGTTTCATTTCATAGTGGATAGCAACCTTATTCAGGTTAGTGTTGCTTTGTGTTTTTCTGACTAACTTCATATATGTGCTACATATCAGTAGATGCACTAACATGTGAGGAGTAATACAAGTCCCTATGTGTGTGTCAGCAGAGTCCTCTGAGGCTGTCGCAGCAGGCAGCTTCTTAGCTCGACCAGTTTTAGTTGACTCAAGGAGACACCTACAGGCTTCACTCATAATGCACCGGAGGACAAATTGACACCTGGCGGCCAGATGCGGCCCTCCAGTGATCATTCAATATTGCACGTTTTTATTAACATAAAAACATTTTCCCTAACAGCAATTAGAATATTTCATGACAATACATGTGATGCTCTCATGACTTTGCATAATACATCTGAATATACTGGAAAAATAAAGATCTGTCAAAGGAATGCCATAATAATTTTTCTCTAGAACTTGCTACATGTTTTTTTTTAAACAGAGATTAATCAGATATTTCAATAATGAATAAATAAATAATAATAATGATAAATATAATAATAATAATAATAATAATAAATTAAAACCTTTGATTAACAAAATATTGGATTTTTGTTGTTGTTTAAGTTTATTTGTATATTTAGTCGAAAAATGTCTAATGTCCCTGCCCATGAACAACAATAGGTTCATACAGTACACATTTCAAAGGGAAAACCTAATGTGTACTATTTAATGATAAGATTTTATGTTAATGATTATGAAAACAAACTCATCTGAGCACTTTGTTTAATTATTCTCCCTCAAAAGGCTCACTTTTCACTGAAAACGTGAACTCGCTCTTTAAAGTGAGAACCCATTTGCTGTATTGCTGGGTTTTTTTTCCCCATGTGCAGAGCAATCAGAAACAACTGTAGAAACAATTGTTGTGTGCATTAAAGCACTATAGATTTTAGACGCGTCCAACTCTAGGGCAGTGATCCACGTCTGACGTCATCGTTTCATCATGTCCAACATTTAAGCCCCCTGGTGGATGGTGCTCCCATTACTCTTGCTACATGTCTCATATTGAGCCGCAACAATGTTTAAGTGTTAAATAGAATTTATATTCCAGATTGTCTTGGGTTTTTTTTTTTTTTGTTTTTTTTTTTTTTGCTGTTTGGGAGACCCAGTTAGCATATTAACTTTCACTATTATTCCAAAATGTAATTGCCAATAAAGCTCCCATCAACTTTCTGTGAAGAAGTGACATAGAACCTGTCCCTCCCCGGAGGGGCGGGGTGGGGGCTGGGGGGTAGAGGGAGTGGGAGGTCGCCACCTACACACTGCTTCACTCTTCCACGCTCTCACACACTGGATTCCATTGAGTGGAAGGAAGGAGTTCCTTTCTGCACGGAGGTTCATTAGAAGTAACGAGTTGACACAAGGTAAATCTTAAGGTCCGGGCTCCCTTTCTGCACCGGCCCGGGGAGGAGCCTCATTAACTGTCGCTAACAACCGTGTAAATACAGTGATTGGACAGCTCCGATACAAGCCCCCAGCCCTCTGCCAGGAAGTCCCCTAATGAGACCACACAATCCAAACAATACAAGAGAAGAGGGAGGGGACAGAGTGGGAGAGAGAGATGTTAGGAAGTTCTGCACCATCTCTGACTTTGACTCAGTTGTCTGCTCTGGTGCGACCAATGCCAGTGTGAGTGAGGAGCTTTGCTGGAGCAGAAAAAAGTCATATGAAGAGTCTCAGGAATTGTCAAGGCAAAATGTGGGGAGTATTTCATTTTTAAATTGGATTAAAACAGGGCTGACTCAGAGCAAAGCAGGCATCAGATAAAAAAAATGCAGATGGATAGGGCCATAACCAACGCATGAGTCGGTTCCAGATATTAATCCTATACCATTACTCTCTCTACTCTTCCATGTCAATATTTTTTTTTTGCTCAAATAAAACTTTGCTGAATAGAAAACAGAGATTTTCAATTCATATTTTCTTCAATTCGCACAATGTTTCCTTTCCCACACAATGTACATATATCCAACGCAATAGGAATTCCGGCCCGTGAGACTCCAAATGAAGTCACCTTGAACTACACTTAAATATTCATCCTTTCCCAGAAAACAGATGCTTGAACATTAAAAATGACCTGGGATGGGAAAGTGCATCCTCACAATCACCGCCCTCCCTATATTTGCTCCTTTGAAGCACTTGGTTCCAGCTCCTGTCAGAATAAATGGTGTAAAACTATTTTTGTTTTTTGCGGTTCGCTCTTATGTTCAAGTCGAAATATATGATCGAAATCAGCAATATTTACCTTAAAAAGAACGATCCCGCCGTTAAGCTTCAGAGTGAAATAATAGTCTGAAGTCATTAGACTTCAAATTATTATCCTTCACATTATATCGCAAATTTACGAACGCTCGTAAAATATACTTTTAGATTCTAAAGCGACAGTTAATTGGTTTAATGACTTTCCGAAATTTACTCCTTTCAAGAGAAACGGATCATTCGATTCAGTCTGTTGTGCAAAACGTCGTCAGGTGCAGAAGAAATGCTGCAGAACTGCGCGAAGAGATCGTGGCGCTGTAATAGCGAATCCTTGCGGAATAATAGCATCTGAGAAGTTACCTAGACCTTTTTCGTTTCAAATCGGTGTCTATTTCGGTTGCTGGAAACATCTATGGATTCTTTTACGCGATGAGAACGAAAGCCAAACTTACAAGTGTCGCATGTGGATGTCCTTCTCTTTCTGTGGGGTCGGTGCCAAAGTCTGAAAAAAAAAACACACACACACACGAAGTCGTTAAAAAAAGCGCAGAGACATTCCTTCTGTCTTTCATTTCTTGGAGACGCGGTCCAACGTGCGCCGGTTACGCACAGACTCTCCGCATCGGTCGTCGCTCCAGATGCTGAGTCCAGTCTTGACTCCAGCTGCCACGCTGTGTCCGAGAGTCTCCCTTGCGGTCACTGACCAGCCTCCGCTCAGCGAGGTCAACGGCGGAGCAAGTCGATAAAAAACAAATAAAACAAGACCTTTTCTTTGGTGCCATCTTTCTTCTCTGTTAACAGTTAACACCTTTTTTCCTCTCGTATCCCCCCACTCTCGCTCTCCCTCTCTCTCCTCGCTCTCTCTAATCCATGACGCAATAATTGTTTATTCGCTCTTCCTAATGATGCTGGCGCAGCACAAACTCATATTATAGACGTTTTAATTGTTTGGCATGATGTTGGTGTAGGTTTAGAAGCTTAAATGTTGCATTCGGGGCGCAGCCCCCCTGCTGCTTGGAACATTCAGCTAACCCTCGAGTAAACACACAATTACAGCAGGTGAATAAACTAGTTTGGGAGGGTGTTAATTACACGCTTAACGCAAACAAAAGCCGTGTAAAAGAATGTGAATTAGCACTGGCCTGTCCTCTCCAATCCCCATTCAGGTTTTACATTTCAGCTCAATAGTTTCTTCGAGAAGTGATTTCCGAATTGCCTGCGAGGGCTACGGCTCCCCCCTCAAAAAAGAGGCCCAACATAATGCAGAGTAAGACCTGGGGCTTTGGCCGGTGAACACCTGAATTTTGTGAGGCTTTACATATTACTAAGTGGAGAGGTGGAGGTGAGGGAGAGGAGAGGAGCGGGAGAGTGAGGGAGGGGTGCACAGGCTAGGAGGTTAGTTTTAACACCAGCATGAAAATACCAGCCTTTACTTCCAGTCCACAGCACCCTCCAACCGAACCAATTCAAGTGCCACTTGGAATTAGTCCTCCTGAGGTTGGCGGACAGGTTTCATCCCAGAAACTAGACCCGACTCCCCCCTGACAGAAACACGCGTGCGCACCAGCACTCACAAACCTACTCCCACCCCCAAACTAGATCATCACAAGTTTACCCTAGCTCCCCATCACACACTCACACACACACACACACACAAGCGGCGCGTAAAAGTGTGCCACCGTGCGTAATACCGCGCTACTCACGGTCCCAGCGAGGTCCGGCATCTGAGAAGAAAAGTTTTGAATTCCTTCATGATTGTAGAAAGGCGGCTTAGGATCATTATGTCAGCTTTATCGAGGGCGGATTACAGCGCAGTCTCGATGCTACAATGAGAGCTGTGTTCGAGTTGGGCTGGACCGGCACTATTTTAACACCCCGCCTAAATATGAGCCATAAACATGAAAACCACACCGCCGCTCTAATCCGAGTCCTGTGACTGGATGTGGACATCGATCGCGTCTCGGGTGTGGAGACAAGAAGAAATATGAATATTCTTATCGTTATTATTATTTAAAGAAGGTTGGGATGTAGAGTGTAAAGGTACATCCCGTCTTTCACAACACTAAAATGCACTAAAAAAAAGGGACCAAGAGTCGCCAGTTAAATTTGCGTTGGAATGAGCTGCGGAAAGGATGCGCAAATTGACTCTCTGCTATCCTAATATCCCGAGTCACTGGTTGTCCATTTGTCCCCCATTTAAAGCTTCCTCCTCTGCACCCCTCCCTCCCCACCGCCAGTCTACATATCTTCTTTAGCTTTAACGAGCCTCGTTAAGATGGCAATAATATTCCACCCTCTAATTGCTCATTCCATTCAGCAGATCTGCGAGCTCTGGCTTGTGACTGCTGCGCTGCCGCCGCCGCCGCCGCTGCTGCTGCTGCGTTGGGGAGGAGGGGAGGAGGGAGCGAGGTACGGAGGGAGGGTCGCAGTGGAGATGCGACTCTCTGATAACCCCCCGTGCGTGCTGCACAAGTGGTGAAAGCCCGGCGCTACGTACTGGCTAATGATTGGCACGCTTGACAGTGATTGGCAGCGCTGCCATGACAACGCTACAACGACACCGAGAAGACCAATAGAAAAGGGAAACAAAATGTTTCAATGCTACACTCAACGGCGGATTTAGGGGGGAGATATTATGAGGCTGGTGTCATTAGGCGATAGCCATTGAATCATTCAATCTTTTTTACTGGCCGTGTTTTTTCGGTTTTTCTCTGTAATTTTCCTTCTCTCTCAGGTCATTTCCATGGTTTTCAGATCGCCTTTAGAGCTTTATCCCTCCCATTTCTTCCTGCCAAACTTCGCTGATCGCCCTCTGCTCCTGCAGGCGAACAGCGCTCCCGCCACCAGGTCTCCAGAAGACTTGTCCATGTTTCAGCTACCGACCCTCAACTTCTCCCCGGAGCAGGTGGCGAGCGTCTGCGAGACGCTGGAGGAGACCGGGGATATCGAGCGCCTGGGCCGGTTCCTCTGGTCGCTGCCGGTGGCTCCGGGAGCATGCGAGGCGATCAACAAGCACGAATCCATCCTGCGCGCCCGGGCCGTGGTGGCGTTCCACACGGGGAATTTCAGAGACCTGTACCACATCCTGGAGAACCACAAGTTCACCAAAGACTCGCACGGTAAACTGCAGGCCATGTGGCTGGAAGCGCACTACCAGGAGGCCGAGAAGCTGCGCGGGCGTCCGCTCGGTCCGGTCGATAAGTACCGAGTGAGGAAGAAGTTTCCGCTGCCTCGGACCATCTGGGACGGCGAGCAGAAGACGCACTGTTTCAAGGAGCGGACGCGCAGCCTGCTGAGGGAGTGGTACCTTCAGGACCCCTATCCGAACCCCAGCAAGAAAAGGGAACTGGCTCAAGCCACTGGACTCACTCCTACACAGGTCGGAAACTGGTTTAAAAACCGGAGGCAACGAGACAGAGCCGCGGCGGCCAAGAACAGGTTGGTGGATTTTCCTCAGCAGCTCCGACACACACTAACATTTACACGACGCCAGACGAACTTTTGGACAGAATGCAGCCACAAAACAATAGAGCAACTAAAATCTCAGAACCGTATTAGTCGGGTCTTGGTTTAAGTGCGCCTCTTGCAGGTCATTAAACTACATCAAATAATATAAAAACAAAATATCACTTAACAGTCGCGCTTAAATCAGGACGCTCCCCGTCAAAACAACCAAAACAGGAACAACATATTTCATAATTTCACATAAAATACTGATAGACCCCAGGAGAGAATCCACCTGCTTGTTTTCAGAATTTAACTTTACATCAAACAAATAAAAGCAGATCAAATGACGTAATAAAAACAAATCATTAGCACTAAACTCCAGCTGAGTGCTGGACCTTTAATTCTTCTCCTTCATTATTCCTCATACGTCGGTAAGCGTATTTCAATCACTCCCTAAATAAATGCATTCAATAAAGAAATAAAGTTGATTAAAGCACATCTTCAGTTTGTTCACTGACATATTTAGTATGACTGAGAAAACGGCAATATGATATTAAGAACAGTCGTCATTTTTTTTAAAAGAAATGATCTAAACTAAAGCCTGATAGTGTCCAAAAGCAATAAAATGAAATATTTAATGTTGCACATTTCATGTTGAAGAAATGTTACAAAAGAAGGATTTTGGTTCCTTCTTTAACAAAAATAGTTTCTAATTTCAAAGTATTTTTTGACAGTAAAACTGTTCAGCATCAGCAAAGAAGTGGTCAAGTAGAATCCATTAAATGCGAAAACAGTTACATGTGAAACTACGTCTTTAATAATTACAAAAACGAACACAATTATTTTAAAAGTGGAGCTGAATATATTTAAAGAAGAGAAAGCCCCTGCATACAAAATAAGAAACTAACTAACGACAACTGGAATTAAACATAGAATGAATATCATAATTTACAGTTTGTGATTTTATTTGGATGCCCCAGTGAGGACTTAGTTGACCACGTATCCATCTAGTCTGTCTGCAGTGGAAGCGTGGGGCGTTTTATTTTGAAGGCGAAAACATAAAAACACGAGGAATACTTTCATATGGACTGCATTAAAATTACAATACCCTAATATTTAAATACACATGAAATCATTCTGACCATTACATTTTTTTGCGGAAATAAGGAGACACGGAACAATGGAAACCAAAACGATAACATATTCATTTATTTAAGAGACGCACGGAAATATATTGTGAAATCAAAAGATCATTTATTTAGCCGCAATATCAATCGCAATTTTCTCCTCAATTTTTCCCCCAAGCGAGATAAATAACCATTGACGGACACACAGAAACGAGATGTAGCGTTTAAGCGGCAGTGAAGCTCACTATTTTATTTTGAAGGCACCCAGACCAAAACAACACAACAGACGTATATTAGATTTTAAAGTTACCGGCGCTCGGTGGTCATATTCAAATTACACGTACAATATATAATCTCAAATTAGGCAAACTATCTACATCTGCTTTTTCCACAAAAGAATCCAATTACATTAAACCACAAATATACTTGATAAGTGTGCAAATAAATAATTTGATATAAACACATCTGAAGTTGAAGCCATCAAAACAAGATTACATCTTAGACTTTTATTCAAAACAATTGTTTTTTTTATTTACTTATTTGTGCACCGTATTCGAAGCATTTCAATAAACTTTTTAAATTGTAATTTGTATAACGACTCTTTTAAATAATGCACTATGTAATTGTTTTTATGCCTGCGAAGTTATTAGCAATGATATTTTATATCACTGTGCATAAAAAATAATGAGGTGACATTTGGGGGGAAAAAAACCACCAAATTTTAATTTCCTGTGTCCATTTTACATCTCTGCATTACGACATTATTAGTGACGTGGGATTGTCAGATTATCTTTCGGTGATATTATTGATATTACATGATCACAACGCGTATTAGAAAGCACAACAACGAAAGGGCATATTCATAACATTAAGTGCGATATCACTTCATTCAAAATGCCATAACTGATTAGAAAACCCTTTGCAGCAGCCATATGACTATGACTCTAATCTTTTTTTTAAATGAATAGATACATGTCCAGACTGATATTATCCCAGTTATTATGATGAGAGGATTGCGGATCCACATTTAGGATGATTGCAGTTCATACTGTCAATTTCATTTTGTCACAAACATATACATTTATGCAGAACATTTGGGAGTCTAAATAGTGTTTTGTCCTCTTGATAAAAGCATGCATGCATGTCTGGGGCCGGCTGAGGGAAAGAAAGGAGAGTTTGCACCCCTATTTTGCTGGAGGAGGGGCGGTAGGGGGGGGCATTCTGCAGGTCTAATTGCCATTTCTGCCTTTTTTTTTTCTTTTTGATAAAACGGTTTTCTGTCCTCCTGCAGGCTGCAGCACCAAGCAATAGGACCCGGCGGTATGAGGTCGCTGTCAGAAGCCGGACTCACCCCTCACAGCTCGGCAGAGTCGCCCTCCACCGCGGCCAGTCCCACCACCAGCGTTTCCAGTATGACAGAGCGGGTCGACACTGGGACGTCCATCCTGTCCGTCACATCCAGTGACTCAGAGTGCGATGTATGATATGAAAACAGAAAAAAAGAGAAATATTTACAGGGAAAAATGGACCTGAGGTGACGAGAAAAAAAAAGACTTTGGATGACAAAAAGGACTGGTTATAAATATAAAAAAGAGATAAAAGCACGTTGTTTTTTTATTATCATAAAGCGCTTTCAAAAAAGGACCCTCATCCTCATACGCCCCCTCCCATCACCACCACAAACAACAACAACAATTGCATGTCGTTTATTATTATTTCTTTTATTATTTGGAAGGGATTGTCCATCATCGATCAAGAGGGAATAAAAACAGATCGGCATGATGAGCCCCTCCTCTTTTCCATCTGACGTCACACAACAGGATGCAATTTTGTGTTCATCAGACAATCATGTTTTTTGAAAAAAAGAAAAAAAAGCACCTTTTGTTATTTTGTTTATTTTTTTTTCAACACTGCCTGCGTGGGGGTCACGAAATAATGTTTATCAGATTTTTTATTTTCAAATTTTTATATTGAATTATGTATATTTCCATTTCTCCAGCTCTGTAATATAAACGTGTAGAAATATGCCTGTATATAATTATTGCTCCACCCCAGCAAACTCCCCCTCACCCCCAGCCCAGTCCTCCTCACCCCTTCCTCACTTTTCTTGACTCGATGTTCCATAAAAAAAAATATTTGTCAAAACTTATAACTCCAGTGCTTGTAGAGGTTTCTGTTGTTCATTTGTCCGGGGAGGGGAAGTTAGGCGATGGCAGATGTCATATTTATGCAAAAAGCTTTCACAACATTTATTTAAGGCTGCCCCCCTTCCTCCTCCTCCTCCTCTTCCTCCTCCTCCTCTCTGCCGCCCCAGGGTCGCTCAAAGCGCTTATTTACATTCAATGTTATTTTTTGTTGCGTGGTTATTATGTTAATGTACCATACATTTCTTAATCAAATACAGTATTCAATTTGCTATACGATCTTTGCATGATGTCTCTCTCTGCGCCCGATAAGTGGCTGAGCATGTGTTCATATTGGCTTATTATGGGATTGCGGGCGCATTAATGCTCATCACTGCCGGCTTATTCAAGGTAATGCAGCCTAAAAGGGAGGCTTAAATCACATGTGTCTTTGCAAGAAAAAGAATATATGGATTCGTATGTCTTGTGACATAATTCTGGCAAACGTCAACGCCATGCTGCACTTTTGGAAAAACTGCAAGTGCGATTTCCTCTTTTGTTTACGCTCGCAAGTGAATACAGAAATTAAGTAAACGCACCATTAAATGGGCTAATCACGATGGGACTCCTCCCCTGTCCCAATCTCCCATTGTGACTCGCTGAAAAGGGCTTTTCTTCCTCGGACGAGAACCATTTCCCCCCTTTTCCAAAAAGGCTTTCTCTCCTGCAGTCTCCTTCTCCATCTAAATCCCCCAAACCAATTATGCTGCAGATTTGGAACCCGGGTGCTGGAAACACTTGCGCTGGGATTCAGACCTGCAAACTGACGTTAGTGCGCGTTTGGGGTCCAGAAGTAGTTGGCTATACCAGTTTGGACTGAGCTCTGTCGAGTGCAGCTGACGGTTAAGTTGCCTGAAATTCTAAAGTACTATGTCACACATTGATTTTGACTGAACATAACCAGTACATTAAGAAAAAAAAACTACACCATTTTGGATTAATTGTTGGTGGTTCTGTTATGGTATATAAGCTCATCTTTGAGTCGTGCGCATTTGTAAAAACTAGATAAAATATTGCAAACGCGTGACTCAAATTTACGTCTGAGCTCAGTTTAAACAGATTCATAATGAATAGCTTCTGTTAATCGTTACAACCACGATCAATGACTTCAGAGTGACGGCTATAACGCAGCGAGTCCTTTGAATATGTCAACCAATATAATTTACTCATGCTTTTCTCGCTCGTAACGATCCTCTTTGCGCGCGCACACACGGGAAACTGCAGCTACAGGTAAACGATCGGCTTGATAAAGTTCGTGCTGAAGTTCTCCTCCACTCGTAGTCAAAATAGAAATGAGGCTTATATCATATCGCCCAGTCTCCCGTGCCAACCAGTCTGAACAAACGTGAAAACCTTAGGATTTCAGCACATTCGCTCGCTGAAGTCACTTCACAACATTCTGCAGCGGCTGTCTGGACAATGACAGCATGCAAATTCTCCCTCTCGCTCACAGTAATCGTTCCTCTCAGTCGACTTTGGGGTATTTCGGAGCCCAAACAGGGTCTTAAAGCGGCCTGCCAGACACAGATAGGCCCTATCGAGGAGCACCGAGGTGGGGGCCCCAGCGCCTGGACCCCTCCCAGCGCGCCAGCACTCCATTCACACAAGTTTTATTGGCTGCGACAGTGATAGAGATGAAATTAATCGTAAACTGAAGAGCGTTTTTATCGGCGGAAAGAAAGACACGGGGATTAGGAGAGTATCAGAGAGATTGGAGTCACAGATAGAGACTCATGAATACAAAATGAAGGGACCCCGACGTTCTCCACTCTCTTCTGGACGGCGTGTAAACGCCGAGATAGAGTTAAATGAAACAAATCCATGAAAAGTGACACGTTATTGTGTCAGACATTGTTGTGACCTCGACAGATATTTTTACAAAAAAACTGACCGAAAATAACGGCTGATGAAGCTATTTTAAGATACGAATAATGTTGAATTAACTGCCTTCGGACCAGCGAATTATAAAGTTTGATGTACGTTGTTATGTTTTTTTCAAGCTCAATTCGATTGCTGCGTTCACATGCACCTCAATATTCTTATTTAACCAGACTTAAAGGGTTACATTTACATTTAATTGATGACGTGTGTCTAACAGAAGGAAAATATTGTGAAGCTGAACAGCACTTAAGTGTTAACACTTGAACGAAGCTAAAAAAAATGTGTCCAATTTTCAATTGGTGCTCAAACATGTTTAGTGGACTTTGTATTTCAGGATGCTAGAACACCAAACATTTTTTAAGCACCTATATTCACAAACGATCCAAACAATAAAGATATATTCCAAACAATAAAGATTTATTCACAAGAGTCTGCAACACAATAGTATTTTTAAATAAATAAATCTAAACTGTTCACTCTCCTCTTCAAAAATTGCTGAATCCAGACTTGAATTCTTCCCAACAACATAGAGGCAAAACCGTAGGACAATAATAATCAGGTCATCGCCGGACAGTTAGCGACAACATCAGTTGACTGGGAGCAGCCATCCCAGCAGACAAACTAAGAGTATCATCTTAAACTCATATAGTGTTTACACATCTCACAGGCAACTATATGGTGTGTTGAGCTGGCATTGCAAGTTGTTCCAGAAGCATCATCAAAATGACATTATTGGATGACAGCTAACTCAGCAGCAGCTATTTTGCTTCGAGATGTCGGATTTTTGATTACAATGTCAATCCGACAAACACACGTAACCACGATGGATGACGACAACAGTACGAAAACGGAGTTTGCCATCAAGTGATTGTAGCATATGTAAGGGTGGCTAGCTCCTTTTTTAAACTTGGTCACAAATTAAATCATCAAATATTTAAGAAAATGACCCCAACTTGCATACGTTAGCGTCAATAAGGCAAGTCACGCAAAGTACACGTGGACGTATGCTAACCTAAAAAACCAAGGTGTCATGTAGGAAATAACGGTGTAACTGTAGCGCTGCTACTAAAGTCAATGGAAGTAAACTGCGACTGGACATATGTAGGCCAGAGTGGTGGTGATTTAGTGAAAAGTGCTAGAAGTGTGAGTCTTTCTGTTGCCGGCTGGGGTCATTAACAGTGGGGGAGCCGGTGTTCGTGATCTGTCAACTCAAATATGGATCACAAGACAAAGGAACTTAGCGAGGAGTAATCTGTGTGTGTGATACTTACAAGAGAGTAAACGAGAATGTTGAACAAGTGCGGCAACACTGACACTTGTTTTTGTCCTTTTCCTTCTTCCCCCAAGTCTGTCGAACAAGATAAAGTCACACAAAACAACTACACAACGACAGGGGTTTTACTTATTCATGTTGAAGGAATTTAAAGAAACTCCTGCACATTTTGATTCGCTTTGTTTATTCTGTGTTTTTCCCCTCAGAGGTTATAGTTTATCTTCCCTTTTGTTCCAACTCACAACATCTTGTACGGGAAAGTTAACGCAGACTCTATCAACAGAGAAGCAGAGAGAGGAGGGGGAGCCATTAAGCCGGAGTCTGGCGGTGAGAAATACTTGCCCTGCCCTGTTTCTTCTCGGATTTCACCGGTTAACTGAACACAACTTTTCTATTGGTGTGTATTCATGCAGCAGCCAAAGAGAGTAACCTCGCCGGAGCTGGAATGAGCGGGGCCCAAAACTTTCTGTCTCTCTTTCTTCAGTAGGTAGAGCACAGCCTTCCGCTTCACTGAGAAGTAATTTATACTAAGTTATATGACCACGACCGGCCATCCAGGATTTTAGCCACACAACTGGCCTTCTCTCATCCAGGCGATCTTGAGAAGACAAACAAAAGAAAATGTTCTATTTACTTTATTCTACAGTGTTTGTGACCAAATTGCACCAAATTAGATCAGAATTAAGTTGACCTCATGGCCATAATAGGGAATAACTGGTAGTTCATTTTTCACATTTTACTATGATTCTGACTCAATGATAGCGTCTTAAAGTCTCAATGTTTCCAGCTTCAGAGATTTAAATCAAATAAAGCTCAAGATATCTATAAAACAGAAGTCAAAGGAGCCATCATCAGGCATCTTTTAGAAGAAATGCAGTGGTACAAACGCTGTGTCAGAGTCATGAGAGGAAGCTAATTATGATTTTAACATCTACCAGATCAGTTGCTGATCATATTGTAGGTAATAAAAAAACAAAAACAAAAAAAGATTAATAGTCAGTAGTTTTTCCAGTTAAAAATTTTTTTTTATGTTGTCCGACTGAGAGATTTGTTGGAGTAAAAATCAGAAACTGAGCAATGAAAGTCTCCAATAATGAAAATATTGTCACTGGAAAATCTAAATGCAAAAGAAAGGTTCTGACTCATCAATTCATATTTGAGCACCAGATACTCTTAGCCCTAGTGAGGCAGCTCAGGGGGAACTACAGAATATAGTACGTGAACATGATTTTCTTACTAGCTGAGTTTGTATCTCCCATCAGTACTGTGGATAATGGTGGTTAGTTATCATTTGTTTTATTTTATTTGTTAACAGCGTGAATTTAAAAAGAAATGAAGAATATTTTAGATCCAAAAATGTTAATGTTAAAGGTAAAAATGCATTGTTATGTGATAGTAGAAGTTAAAAAATATATACACACAAGATACTAAAACCCGGAAACCTTCATTTTGAACCTCAGCCACAGTGACCTGGTCCAGCAGAGAAGATGATGTGACTCTTATTGAATCCTTCTAAAGCTTGTCCACGACATATTAAGTTAAAGGCATTTAAATCAGAGCTGCATCATGGTGTCAACAACACGACACAAGTATTAATGGGGTCACGCGGCCAGAAATACAGCATGGGGGCACTGGTTTTGACTTCTCCAGTTTATGAGTGCTTTGTTCCACTTGTCATGCTGCATGCACCTGCTGCTTGTTGTTCAACTGACTGATAACACCCCTGACACACACACACACACAGCACCAACACAGGCCCACAGAAACACAAGACACAATGGTTGAAAATCCAAAAATAAACTGAAGGTGGAAGGATTATTTTTTTTACAGCCATGAGAGAGTGTGTGTGTGTGTGTGTGTGTATGAGAGAGTAGGGGGTGTCGAGAGCTCTAATGCTGATTAGTGTGGACTGCCAATGCACAAGCCTCATCTTTTTAAAACAAGCATAACATGAAAGAAACCCAACTCTGGCTTACTCAAGCGAAAATGACCCTGCACCCACCCTTTCACTCCACACACACACGCACGCGCACGGCCTCGCCACATATGGAGGCGGCGCGCGTGTGTGCTGGGGAAGGTAGGGGGTGCGGGCTGTGATCTCTCGCCTGGTGCACACCGACTGGACAGAGCAGTGAGCAGCTTAAATGGAGCCCCAGCAGCACCTGTGTTTGCCTGCTGCAGTTCTCAGGCCGTCTTAGTGGCACGACAGTGTCCGGATCCAATCTGGACACACAACCAGGACCGCACATGTGGCACACTAGAGCAGGAGGAGGACACAGCTCTCACACGCTGAGAGAGTGTGGTAGAAATGCTGCAGACACATCACCACGCTGGTCAATGTAATAAGTGCCAAGTCAGCAGTAAGATGTAACTGGTCCTCTAAAAATATCAATAAATGAATCTTAGAATTAGAAGGCAGACTGATTTAACAATTATATCTTTACATATTTTGTTTTTATTTTTACGAACCACTAATAATCTGCAATAATTAACACCAACTGTTTTAACACTCAAAGAGGGGAACTGATAGAACTATACAATAGATGTTCGACAAATCTTCAATCATATCGTGCCATTTTCAACACGACGAGTCGCACCACCCTCAAGAGTCCAAAAATCCCTGTTGAGATGCTTCCTTTTTTGGAGCCTCGCCACTTAACAAAAGGTCGAGGATCGACTGAGGCCTGGCTGCCCTTATCAATTTAACCTCCATTTACGGCGCAATAGGATGGATTACTAGGAGATGCCAGCCTCTCGGAGTCCCGACGACAGGGAAGCCCACGCTGAGAAGAGGGCAGCAGCAGGACCAGCAGGTGCACAAGCCCCCCAGACGCTCAGCGCGCAGACAACTGTGTAGCGTCACTGCCATCTAGCGGATGAAGGGAGAAAATCTACATTTGGTCATCTGTTACTCAAAATGAGACTCCATATGATGCATATGATGAAGGGAGCAAAACGCTCAACACCAAGAAAACTACCGTGATATCTATCTAATCTAATCTAATCTAATGATGAGGTTTACATTATCAACACCACTTTCTTTAAGATGAGCATACTGAACACCAGACAGTGGACAGAGAACACAACAAACACAGGTGGTGGTAGGACTCAGGGGAAAGAGACGACGGAGTGACAGGAAAACTGACAACATGGCTTCATTTCAACAGCTCAAGTGCGTCATAAAAAAACAACTTTAATCCATTGAAGAATGAAGTACAGGATTATCCTGATATACAAAGTACAAAAATACTTCTTTCCTCTTCTGAGACAAATCCTTTACAACAACATATTTTGAGCCCTTCAAACCCCCTCAGGCTTCGGGGCCTAAATTAAAGTACACCACAGTAGTGCGCAATTACAAGTTGTTTCATCTGCATCAATAAACCTATACGCAGAGGACACTTTGGTTGGTTGGATGATCTAAACACCACAAGGTTCAAAGACAGCGGCACTATTGGGTTTGAGGTGGGCATTTCCCTGCAATACTTACAAAGTATATAGGTAGGTGTACAGTTATTGGTTTAACATAATGGTGAAGGTTACAAGTCTTGAAATGTTTCTATATTCGTAACAGGCTGTCCTACTTAAAGGGGTCACTGACCCAATGATGGATTGATTTACCGACCACATAGCCAGACGCTGTCTCATGTCACTGTGATAACAATATATCTGAAATCCAAGCAGGTGTTCTGGAAAGGTTGTGATGAAGCCCACCCCTCAGTGCAAGCTGGGTGAAATGGTAAAAAGCATTTCCGTCCAGTCTCCTCCCCATGTCACAACAGAAATGTGTGCAGATCGAATGGTAATATGGCTAATGTTGAGACGCCTGCTCTCAAGAAGAGGGTGATGATGAAGAAGAGTTGATCACCAGGTGAATCACCTCTCGATGAAGTTCTGCATGTTCTACTGGTGCTGCCCCCGGAGGACGTGTGCAGATCCCGCTCATGTTGTCACATGCATTTACTAAAAGCGCTTCTTAGCCGACAAGTGTTAAGAGTCAGGAATCCACATTCCCCGACTAAATCATCTTTGTGCTCCAGTTAGTGCCGAGCGGACAGGAAAAACACATACATGCCCGTACCAGAGGGACGACGGCGGGCCGGCAAAGCCGCGCCGCCCACCCAGACCCACGTCCTGCATCCGCGTGGTACAGGGCGCCGTCATTAAAGTTTCATCGCATGAAAGTCAAATGATGTTGGAACACTGAGGCGTCTTCTCCATTTAGTGCTAGATCAAAGATTCAGACGCAAGAGAGTGAAATGGAACCCCTGATCCCTGGTAAATTTTTTAAAACTGATACCCAGAGTTTTAGAGGCCACTGAGGACCAAGTGTCTGACAGACGTGCAGAAGAGATGCCGGAAGTAGTGCAGAGGGCATAATAGTGTCCGCTGGAGCGCGGCCTTTTAGTGTTTAACTCCCCTATTGTGAAGAGCAGGGCAGGAGGAGAGTGAGGACAGAGAGCAGGCAACAGAGAAGGGTTCACTGTAAATGGACAGTAAAACGCTTACGGCAACTAAGGCCTGACTCCACCATTAAACTATAGCAGACGAAGAGGAGGCATGTTACACGCCACCAGGTCTTTCATTTCCTCACTTTACATCCACTCCGAGGTTGTAAAACCGCTTCAGTCAGACCGCAGGTTCCCGTGTGATCCGCCTTTATGTAGGATCACTGCCCTCGCTTTATGCTTTGTTTTAGAAAGGAGGATGGCGCCGTCAGACTAAACAGTTTGGAGTTGACTTTTGATCGTTGAGTCTTTTGAAGCTTAATCATTCAGACACAGCGGCTGAAGCTGACAACAATAGAATAGAAATAATGAAACACTAATCCATAACAAGGAACACACAAATTCAGCTAAATGTTTTCATTGTTTAAATAAAGTTTTGGACAAAGAGAAACTATAATGGTCGGCTAGAGAAAATGGAGCTCGCCTCACCAACCAGGAGGCCTACAGACCCTATGCATGGGAGGGATGTACCATGGCAGTAAACTCTAGGTAGCCAACTGAAGTCCGTATGATCTACCCCTTTTTGTGGGCATACACTGAACACTCAGGTTTCCTCCCACTGTCCCCAAAAAACGGAGGTCAACAACGCAACTGACAGACACAAAAACAGATGCTTCATTTAAAAGAAAAAAAATATCTCTCATATTTGAGCTCATAAAAACACTTTTGGGAAAGAAAGAAGAATTGGACATGTGCAAACAAGCATGTGAAGCACATTTAGTGGTACCATTTTAAAAAATAGATATCTTCATATGTCCAAGTGGAAACATGATAAATTCTTCAGAGAGTTTTCAACTTCTCCACATTTCCATCCTCCTTTAACTCACATATCTGCCCTTAGCCGGAGATTAACCAACTGTAAAAGAGGGAGAGGGCTGTCTAACATTTCTTTCAGAGTCACCATTTGTAATTCATTGTGGATGAGAGCGTCTTTAGGAGGAGCATGTAAAATGTACCTTTAATAACCGGCACACGGCCCTGGAGGCCCCTGGCTGAAGCTGGCTATTTTGTCCAACCACTTTTTCCATTTTTAATGGGTTTCTGTACATGAGTCAGTCGTGGAGAGTCTTTAGAGCCCCTCTTTAAAAAAAAAAACGGTCGCTGTCCCGAGGTGGCCTCCAAAAGACATTCATTATTGACATGCGCTAGCTTCGTCCATCAGAGGCGAGAACACAACCAGGGTTTTCAACCAGGGACCCGGTGTGTGGCTGGAGAAGCAGGTGAAATACGTAGAGAGAAGAGAAAGGCTGAAAAGACTGAGAGGACGAGGAAGACAGGTGTGGCAAGGGAGGATAGGTAAAGGTGGAGAACGGTGGCTTGCTGTAGCAACCACAGAGAGGAAATAGGGAAAAATATTTCTAAAAAATGTCATACAAAAGGGACTAGCAGACAGCTTATTTGAATATTTAGCATGACGACATAAAAAACAATTATCAAAGAAGCAAATTAGAAATGAGATATATAGCATCCACATGCCACTTTTGACGGCTACTTACCACTGCAGAGACCCTGCAAGCCGCCCTTCTTATGATGTTCTCAATGTTATTTCACTAAGAAAGAAGTGGTTGTTTTTTTTTTGTTGGAAATGATCACACTGAGCTTCTACTTCATCCATATATAATGATTCAAATCAAAACAGCACAAATATATGGTTGTTGTTTTCCACATTATAAGCCTTTCTCACACCCACATGCACTCACAAGCTCCAGAATTGATTGCCGAGTTCAAGCGGTGAGGCTGAGAGCTGCGTAAACGGTCAATTGGCTTAACTCAGTGGTGTCTGTTCCTGGTGTCAGTGGACAATGTGCAAATGGGCACTTCTTTTGATATCCCACATGTAATCCTCAGCATCAAACCGGGAGGGGAGATGAGCGAGACCCCAGAAAGCCTGCGTTTGTTCCGGGATTAAGATTCACACTTGCTCACGTTCATTCATCCAAATGTCACGCAGAGAGGCAGCGCAGATCGGATCCACGGCGGACGCTACACGAACGGAGGCAGACGCGCTAATCCCTCGCCTGTTCTCACTGTGTTACACTGCCACCTAGTGATTCAACATCTCCAGAGGACTCTCATAAGGAGCTGTCCACGCTTCTTCTACTCTACGATTGGGTCGGAAAATGTTGCTGGACAGAAGCCTGGTGCTTCCGCCTTGGTGTCAAACTGAAGAATTTCGACTGTGGACCGTCCAAAACACAAGTCTGGGATGCTCCACTGTTCCCACCTCAACATACAAAGGAGTAGATATTAACACAAAATCAATTTATCAGATTTCTCTCGATTAAACAAGCAAGAATATCAGTCCAACATGTTAAATGTGCGGAGGAAAACATCACTGCTTAATATCCTGTACCAAATCTACCCTCGTTCGTGGCATGAAATCGGAGTGCGCCGAGGAAACCTGCATTAACATTGGGAGATGGCTAAAATAGTTCTACAATGTCTTCACTGATGCGTAGACTGAAATACAGTGTGTGGCCATCCACCAGCAGGGGGCATCATGAGCTCAGTATTAGCATTCAGATTTTATTCAGGAAAAGAAGGAGAGCATAAGTAAACTCTATGGTGGCGTCACATTTGGTGTTTTTACTGAAGATCACAGCATACTAATGGCTTCCATCGCTTCCCGAGCCACATTCAGCAGCACGGTGTGTGTGTGTGTGTGCGTGTGTGTGTGTGCCTGGTCAAGTGTGCTGTGATTTACAAATGGTGTATAAAGAAGCTTTAAGGTCACTGACACATATCCCCCACTGTCTATGAAGCTGCCTCTCGTTGTGAAGTGAAATGACACCCGTGGCATGTATTTCTGCATCTCTCGCAACCAAAATTGCTTTGGCTGGAACCCAGAAGCTGCTCAAGTGCAGAAGAGAAGCTAATCAAGCAGCAAGTGAACGGCAACAAAGCAAGAGAGACTTCAAGCAGCTGTCACGGCTGTGGGTGAGCGGAGCCACACAACAGAAGAATCCACAGCCACGCAACCAGTCGAGTGGAAGTTACAGAGGAGAGGAGCGAGCTGAAGCCTCAACCTTTGATTGTCCGTTTCATGATGCAACTATTGTCTCGTACCAGTGGAGCAATGCTGTAGTGCTGCATCCAAAACCTTATCTTATATAGGTTATAGATTTATTCAACTAAATTTAAAATGTTGATATGAAATACCTGATATGACGACGTGCCAATTTATTTAACATTAATGTGTTTTTATTATATCTTTTACTTTGCAAATGAAGTCAAACCATTTTTATCCATTTTTACTGTTGTTTACCACTTTAACTGTAATATCTGAACAAATAAGACACTTACCCTCCCACATACACAAACACGGCAAATGAAATGGATTTACCATGAATGTGTGCACATGCACACCAACATACAGAAGAATAGACTTCTCAAGGGGCAGCTTCCAGTCTTTTATTATTATTATTTGTTATCCACACAATATCTATATCCTCGTTTCTATGTTCAGGACCCAAGATATTGATGTTGGGTTAGGGTTCGGCTGTAGTGACCCACTGTGCTCACTAGGTAGGAGCAGTGTTCAGCCTGGCAGCAACTTTCCCTCCACTCACTCCCTGGAAAACTTAACAAGAGGAAACAGTCTCCTTTAATCCTATCTGCCCAGTTTCTGCAGCTCTTTCACACGGTCTGAACTCTCACAGCTTTTATTATGAATGAATCTCGTATCTGGACAGTCCCTTGTGATGTGTCCTTATCTTGGTCATGAAGATGAATTATTGTTTTAAGTGTGTGCGGCCCGTGAGGGAAGTGATCTCCGAATCAAGTATGCTTTCTTTCAACGCAACTCATAAAAGTAAGAATTTTATGTTGATTCAAATTCTGAACGCATTCTGACAGAGTGGCGTATTTTGGTTTTATCAACTACAGGCACCAACTCACACAAGGGCAACTGCTACGATACACTGATATAATATCACATATATTCCTTGATGGGATTCTGGGGGGCGGCAGCCTATCCCAGCTACCTGGGGCCAGAGGCAGGGGACACCCTACACAGGTCACCAGTACACCAACAGCGAACATCACATTCAGACAGATAAGAAGAAGCCTCTATGGCCATGCAGCAAGTGTGAAAGTCCATGATGTTAGCATTTTCTTTTCACTTCTTCACACGTATGACAATGATTGATTTTCCAGGGTGTCGTTGCAACATTTCCTGTAGCCTGGAGCAGCTGAATGGGCTAAGATGAGAGGCCAACAGAAGTGAACGCAACACAAAAGTGCGCACCAACGCTTGCAGTGTGCCAAGTCGACAGGTCGAGCTTGTTTAGCTAGAAACAAACAGATGTGCCAACTGTTCACAGAAAACATTAGCGATGGATTCATGGAAAAAAGGCGATGATCAGACAGGTCCAGAACAGGAGAGGGATTGGTTCCGCAAATTTGAATCCTCTATTTACCAAGGGATGAAACAGGTTACGGTCGTTATGGGACAAAATCTATGTGACCAGTGTGAAAAAAACAACGTCTCAACCCCAAAATACAATCACCATTTCAGACATACCCATAAAATTCCATCCAAATGTGTCTTGAACTCTGAGTAATGTTGCGCGCAGCCAGAAAAACAATGCTGTCAAAAACAATTATTAACCTATGAACTCGCCTGTTGACTAAATATACTTTTCATTTGTAACATGCAGAGAATGGAAGATGAAACTACAGATAAGGGATTTTAACACCCAGCTTCAGAAGGCGGAAGAACAACACTCACTTTTCTCTCAAAACAACACTGAATGAAATACAGAAAAACTAAGGTCATCTAGCGACCCCAGCCATTAATTTCACCACTAACCGGTAACCACATTTCTGGCACCCCCTCATCTACACTAGTTGTTCAGAGCCGGATTGATTCCAAACACTGGCTAGAATAATAACAATTTATTAATTAGCAAATCCAATGAGGTTTGTTGTGGAAAGATCAATTTTGGGCAAATGCACCCAAACTTAACTACACACAGATGTTCATGTTACTCTGCTCCATAAGGACACTGGCGAATCCACATCCCTGCTTCATCTCTTCATTGAATCAAAAGTAATAAAACAACATGTTGCTCACCATGAAACTGTGTTTATTTTTGGATAAACTTCAGACTGACTGACGGACGTTTGGATGGGCGGAGTCTGAAAAGTAAAGGTGGGGAATGTTTATGTTTGTGAGACCGGAGTTGTTTCAGTAACACAGCCGATTAAAACAGCAACTGCTGATATGTTCCACAAAGTCATGGTGTAGAGTGTCAGAAATAGCTTACAAAGAGAGACAGATTTTTTTGGTCAGCCATGTTGTTTATGTCCGCCCAATATAGTGTTCGGGTGACGGTGCGCTGCACTTGTTTAATTTTGATAGTCCTGGCTTGAACATATGGCATTACCTAGTTCATAGTTATTCGATGTCTAAGAGATCATAAATTATTATTCAACACTTGTTTGTTCAAAAGGCCTTAGATAAGTAGATGACCTATTGGACTGAAATTGAGGTAAATACACCAAAGGAATCACCATATCATATTTAATAATGAATCCTAGTCCTGAAAAACAGTGACAGCAGTTGCCATTTGTCATGACTGGTATTGAATGACTACACATCCACTCCACGTTCTTAAATCACCTCCAAAATGGGACAACGGGATAGGCAATATATTTTAACCTCCTTGATGGAAAACATACTCATGTGTGGAGAAAAGACAAAGAGAAGCCTCCTTCTCAGTACACTCACTGCAGCCATAAGTGCACAATTACACCCAGCCTTCACCAACACTTGAGGTGCGCTAAATACAAAACACATTCACATGACTAAGAAGATTAAAGTTTAATTTAAAAAAATACAATGGCCGCAAGAATGACAAAAGATCAGGTGGTGCAGGCGCCAATGTTGGGGCGAGTTATAAAGAATCGAGGAATACATTTGCTGTGAAACGCTGTGCATGATTTAACCTGCCCTTTGGCGTTGGGAGAGAACACGGAGTGAAAGCATAAAGAATAGTGCAGTTAATCTTCACGCTGGACAGATTTAATGGAACGGTATCAAGTGACAATAGCTGGAAAAGCCATCAGAGTGAAGCTAATGCGATCAGAATACCTTGTGTCTGTCTCCCTGCGGGGAATTTACAGTAGAGGAGGAGGACGGCCAGCAGGTGAGCGCCTGCTTCACCCCCCACAACCGCACACACAGAAACTGAAACACAAGCCTGCTCCCAGACAAACTGTCACCTCCTGAAATACTGAAATTGAATTAAGCGTTTCATTTGCTGCTGGTTCTGGCCCAATCTGGGCCGCAGATTTGACCCAGTCAGTCAGGTGACCTTCCACTCCAAGACAGAACCGACAACGTGTGTGTGTTCATGTGTGTGTGTGAGAATTAATGCTCCCCTGACCATCTCTCTCCCTCCCTGACCGTAACCCAACACCGAGCACCCTCTACTTGCTCCATCGCCAGAACCCCCTACTGTTTCATCCTGCTTTATGGCAAACACCTGATACATTCAAAGTGTATAAGAGCGGAGGAGGAGCGGCCGAAAAGGCTGTGCTCGTTAATAAGCGCGACAGCGTGTGACAGCAAAAACAATTTCAATCCAGATTCAAAATATTGGTTTGTACAGCTTTGATCCAGTCATTAAGCCTGCATTATTGGTGGGACTATAACAAGTTAATTATGATTAATTTATTACAACATTATTACGATTCATTATATTTATTAATAATAATGAATAATAATAATTGAACAGTTTTCTATCCAGACAATAGGGAACCTTTGTAAGTGCAGGAGTTCCTGGTCCACTGATCGCACTGATGCACAAGACACGTGGCGGCAAGGATGATAACAACAACAACAAACATGAGGAATCCCTGAACAAAAGCAAACAAAAGCATCTGTTTGCTTTTGTTCAGGGAGGTTTTTCACTACACAATGGCTCTGAATGTATTAGAAATTCTTATAAAATTGAAATTCTTATACATATATTTTCAAGACATTAAAAGAGCTTTAGTTTAAATAAGGAGATATAAAAACTTGAATATAGCCACCATCGTGTTTTATTGTGGTATTGTCAAACGGATGCAAAATGTATGTATGGGCCCATCATTTGATTCACTAATATACCAAATTCATTCAAATTGAAAAATGTGGCTTCTTGTGGCAAAAATTCTTATACCACTAAACTGCGAGATTAATTAATCACAAATTGTCTCATTAATTCGATTTTTTATGTATATATAGGGATGGGATTCGATTAAAAAATGTAATTAATTAGACAATTTGTATATATATATATATATATATATATATATATATACTAGACTGTAATATACTACTACTATTAGAATGCCTATGACAATGCATTAGTATATACACACAAGAATCCCACTTTCATTTTTATTTTGTTTTGTTTCATTTTGTTTTCCATTTACATTGAACGTCAATTTTATATTTAACCACACAAGAACATCTCATTACCAACAGCATGTTTTACTTAAAAAAAAAAAAAGCCAAAACCTAAAAACAACAAAGTGTTGTCTCTGAAGAACCTCTTTTAGCTCATTATTATAGTTCTAAATGTAAGTTCCAATACAAGAAATTATCAATAATGATGATGGCAATTACTGTGACTGATCCAGAGCTTGTGTCATCTGCACATCAATCTGGATGAGATCTCACAGACGCATCTTTGAAATCATTCAACTGACTGGTGGTGGTGTCTCAATTCACACCACAGCCGAGTCGCACAGACAGACTGACAGACAAATATTGAAGTGTACACTTTATTTCACTTTACAGAATTAAAAGTCCACCTATTAATGTGTCTCCTACTGAATTTTAATGTTTTGGTTGGTAGAATGACACATATCATCTGTTAAAATCTTTTCTCCAAAGGCAGATATTTTACGACAAGGGAGAAAAATGGACGAAGAAAATGAGTCGGATTCACAGAACGATCATTTCCACACAAAAGTAATGACAGTCAGACGCAGTGAAGTTTAATAATTAAGGGCTAAGGCAACTCCAAACATCTGTGTTTAGTTCTTGCATTTATGCAATTTACAGACCTTGCAACATCTGCGCAGGGTTATTAGGAACGCTAGGCTTCGTGTAGCAACCGGACTGTAAATACTGCAGCATAGCTTAATGACATTAAATCATCGATGGGAAAACGCAGCGATCAATTATATTGCATTTCATCTTCAAAAGCAGACTGGACATCACACATCACTGGATGCTCGCAAGCCAAGGTGAAGATGTAGATCCTTCATCGCATCCTTCTTCAGGCCTGTCACCTCGTCGCACAGCCTTGTGACTGGAACAGTTTACAAATCAGAGGGACATTCCATGGGATATGACATTTTGTGCGTCTGTGTCTGCAGAAAAGCACCTGCTCTAATCGAGTATCAAAGTGTTCCCTTAGCTCAAGAATATAAAGTGGGTTTTTTTAAGAGTTGAAATATTTACATTAGAAAATGGGCATAAGCCCCACTCTCTCTGCTGTGATGGCAAGGAGCTCGCCTCTGCTCACTGGAACGCTGCCATTAAACTTCATGGAAGTTAAAATCACCTGCATCCAAAGACCCACTTCCTTGTCTCAGCGAGCCAAAAGGAATGCGTGAACTTGTCACGATTGAGCGTTTTCAATGGCCTGCAATTTGGGGAATTGCATCATCATTACAGACATAATATGGGGTCCTATGTTTACCACATGCAATTTAAAGCGGAGCGTAAGGAGCCGCATTCATCCCCAATTTGTCCCTTCCAGACCAATAATGGCAAACAACTTAAAACCTTGTCTAAATAAAGATAATCCTATAAAATAACATGTTGACTGAGGTGTCTTAGGAACGAATGTGATATTGATTGATATTGATATTGAATTTGATCTTGATAACGGAATGTAACCAATCAAGATACGAACTGAAACAATTTGAGGTGTCCGACCAAACTCTTGCTCTGGTACCATGAAATGGATTCCAGACATTTAGCTACCATGTTTTTTCTTCCAGAATTTTTTTGTAGAAAAAAACAAAACAACCTAAGCCACTTTCATCAGGATTACTTGCATGTTTTATTTTCCGGTTGTTGCGTTGTTGTCACACCACATTTCTGTCTTAGAGGATGCACATCTAGATTAGTGTGTTTGAGACTATCGGGGCACAGTGAAGACATTACACTTGACACCAAATTGTCTATCTTCATGTTTCTCTGACTTAAGAAAAATCCCTTCAGATTCAGAAAACGTGTCCCCATCAATATGTACCCTGCGAAAGTTGACAACCTAGTTTCTGTGCAAGCACTGCGAATCACGCACACTTGTGTGATTGTCGGGACGGGAAAACAGTAGAAGTACAAAGCTCTTTTTAATTTTCAAATAACTTACCTTCCCTAATTTAATAATTAATTTAAATCAGCAGGGCCCTAGCACTAGCTTCCAAGGTACACGCTAGCTAAGAAAATCACCCACAGACTGTGGTTCAGCCCTGTCCGTGGTACTCAGTCCTGTTAGTCAGTGTACGTACAGTAACTGTTTCCAAATGGGATCCAGGGGCTATTAGGGCCTTAAACATGCTAATTATTAGCTCAGCCTTCACAACCCCAGAGCCTGCCCAGTAAGTGCAGAATATCTGAGAGATTAATCCCGTCACCCACAAAAGGGTTGAGGCACTACAAAGCTTCCTCTTGACAAAAGGGTCAAAATTTACTACTGAGAATGAACTACCACCTCGGATGCACATCTGTGGACAAACTGGAAAACATTTGAAAGAGAAATAACTGACCCTGAGAGTGAAATGAAAATTGTCTAGTTCAAGGCATCACTTGTCAAGCTGAAGAGGAAGTTCGGCTCATGAAGGAGCAGAAGGAAGAAAAAAATCTTAAAAGCAACCCCTTTTTTTCTCCATTTTTTCCCCCCAGACAGCTTGTCAACAGGTTGTTCTTCCTGATGAACAGCACAATCTCCAGGAAATTTTACACCTTTGTGCAAACTAATGCAGGTAAACGATCAAAAAAGCAGTTTATTATTATGGGCTAGTCATTACTGTGCTGCGTCATGTGAGCGCTGTTAAAGGTTTGGAGTGTATAAAGGTCTGCAAGTGACTGCATGCATGCAGAGTTGTGGCCTCAAACATAACAACAGTGGACTCCTCCAAAAAACAATTGTTGCTATTTTGAGTTCAAGAAAGCATCTTTGGATCCGGGATTTTTCGACGATTATTACACGCCGACAGGAAACAAGTGTCCTCAGGAAAGTCAGGAGGAATCTGTCAGAGGCCGACGCTGTAAACATTTGACCGCTGACCCTTCTAATGAGGGGATAAGTGAAAAGGGAATTCCTCCAGTGGGACCAATAATGTGTCACAGTGGAAACGGCAAAGTCCATTGACACCAGATCAGATTTATACTTCAAATTTGACAGTGAAATGACTTTACTTTACGGTTCGTAGCATCCATATTAGAAGGCAAAATTATTCATTTGTGTTGACAATAAAATCTATGTATTATGTAAATATGAAAAACCTGTTGGGCTCTTATGTTATGATAATGGGTTTGACAGCACTTGAAAATACATCAATACTTATATCATGAAAATCATAAAAATAATTGTAAAATAATTAAGAATACAACCATTAAATTACAGCCGTGCTTGAATTTCATGCAGTAGTTTCTGACCGTTTTTACTCAAATATAATTAAATATGGTATTTGATGTCATACTAGTGAACAAAGTGAAAGTGATAGAGTCCTATAGCAACACTCAGTAATTTGACAAATGTACTTGTATCTTTGAATAATACCTCATGGGTGTCACCCTCACAATGTTATTATATATAGTGGCTTTTCTTCTTCGACAACACAGATCATTACCTTTTCTTTCTCATATGCCGTTTGTTTGTTGTCTTTCAGCAGTCTGAAAGCTATGCTTGAAAGTACTTCAAAATTGTTATTCAGTTTTGAGGAGCTTTTATTGGAGTTTTTTGCAATTATTTCAAGTAAATATATCAAGTAAATAGAGGAGAATTTATCAAGTGCAAAGCCCAAATGATCATTGCAAACAGGTTGCCATGGATGCAGACACACTAATGGACGATGACAAAGCTATTGCATGTCTATTTTGGTGAGTTGCAAAGGTACCTGTCGGAAAAGTGAGCATAATTGGCAGGCTTTGACCTTGTCAGCTGAACCTCAAATGCAGTCTCGTCCAAACACTGCAGTTTATAATTCCAGTGCACATGGATCCACTCAAAACAAGGCTGTGGCGGCTTGTTCATAGACATAACACTGACTTGTTGGTGTCTCACCAAACCCACTCAAGAGTTCACGTTCTCACAGCGCTTCCAAATGTTTGAAACCCGAACTCGAACTGGCATTGATGGAGCAACATGCATGCCCGACCAAAGGAGGCTATTAAACTAATGATGGAAAAAAGGCCCCAAACAAGTTTATCAGGACAGATTTGAACTACCAGAGCTCAAAATAGCACTAATGTGCGAATTAACTATCTTCTCAGTTGGTGTTGACCACCACTCTTTTGTGAAGATATTTTAATAAAATAATCAACATGTTTACGAAGCCTTCGTAAGGGAACAAAAGCATGAAACAAGGAAAATGGAATGCATAGACTGGTTATAAAAAATAAAAAATAAATAAATAGCATAGCATTGACTTAACCCATCGTTTCTGAAACAAATAAAATAATACAATCTAAGATCATGAAGTTAAATATATGTGTTGAGAAGTGTGAAATATATTTTATATACTTAAAAAATACATACTGTTTTGGCTCATGTATATCACAACAAGTCACAAAAGGTAAGGTTGTGGAGAAATGAACTCAAGTGGTTGTGCATGCATATGTGAGTGTTTGGGTTGTGTGCAAGTACTTCTAATCTCATCATCTGATCGCAGAAAGAGGAGTTGTCATCACTTCAACATCAAGCTTCTTAATCTCCTCCAGGCTCGTCTGCTTCTCTTCACTTTCAGTTTTGGGAATTTTAGACGGCGTTTTCATGTTTCAAGGGCAAAAACCGTGACCCTGCGTGAACAAACATAGTTATATGAAACATCATGATACAAACTAGCATGAATCATTATCCAAACGCCGTAGAAAAACTCACCAGTTGCGTGTATTCTCAATATCCAGACTCCATTTCTCTCATATTAAAAAAAGACTGAAGACGTGTCGGTCGACCAATCTGGCACTAATTTAGCACACGCGAAGACAGAAATCATGTGAATCAACATGTTTACGATTTGTTGATTTTTCTGACAACTAACCACAGTTTCTTAAAAGTACTGAGCAAGTATAAAAGCTCAAACTACGGTACGTCTTTGGTGGGTGACGTGAAACTTTCAGTTAAACATGTCCGCTTACCGTCCGCAATTACTGTGAGTTGGTCAGTAATATGCCTCAATAGAAATTCAAACTTATGTCAAGGTTCATAAGAACTTTTAAACTAATGCACCAAAATATATATTTTCGCCTCCAAAAAAACATACATTTTAAGTCGTTTTACGTTTTATGTTGTAAAGATCAAATGTCAAATACGCAAAGCGAAGTATTTAAAGTATCACCCGCTGATTACGCACATTGTGGTCACATTTTAAAGCGTGAACGAACACAATATGGAAGTTTAAAAGGTGAACAATTTTTCACCTGCTGACATTTGCCTATTTTATTAATGCAGGCGCGTCTTGGACACCTATAACGGGTGACGATACTGTGACAGCTACGTATCAAGCTACGGCAAAAGCGGACAGTGGTTATCATATGCTTTATCATTATTTTTATTTCATTTTATTTTTGACTAAGAGTTTTAGCACAATTTAGCAGACGTGGTCGACACAGCATCCCCGCGCCGCAGTAAATGGTAAGTAAGCCGAAGCAAAAACAGAGAAATGTCAACTTGAATCTTTGTCTTCTTTTATTGCAAAGTATATGAAACTATAGCTGAATGTTCCATTGCAAAGTTTACATGCAGCCTCCTTTCAGATGCAAATAATATCAAGAGATTAAGATATCCCATCTTGATCGCATAAGACACTTGAGGTTTTCAGAACCTCAGCAATATCCCACCAAGAGAAAGAAAGAAAAAATGTATGGCTCTCTTTTCATAAATTGGAAAACCCTGTAAACAAAAACTCAATAGGGTACATAGAACTAAACCCCTAAAATATGACGTTGATATCAAGATTAATTAAGACGTTTTAATAGTATTGTTTTCAACATTATATGCTGTTTTATTACATCCACATAAAATACTTGTTTTTGTCTTCTGTCTCACCTTTTTGTCCCTCTGCCAACATTCATCCATCGCGTCTGATCATTTAAAATGATTTTTTTTTTTTTTTGAAGAATATAGATAAAATGAGTCTGTGGATTTGAGAGTTTGTGCAGTTTTTGTCATAAACTCCGTAAGTGCTCATCTTAGATTCGAGAACAGTCGACGATTAGTCCGATCTCCGTTTGTTCTTTTAAAAAACTTGAGACATGATAGTTGCCGCAGTGGTCCGGTTTGTCCTTTTCCAAAAATGTCCCACTCAAAATGTCCCACCGCGTCAACATTTAAGAGCCGAGGTCCACCAGATTAGAAGACATAGGGTTCAGAATGTCGTGGTGCAAAGAGTGGTGGTGGTGATGCACCGAGTCTGGGCCGCCTGGTACCGGGATAGCGCTGGGTCCGGGCGGGGGAGCGAGGCCATGCAGTGACTGTAAGCCGGAGTTGGGGCCCAGGAGAAGAGCCGGGCTCGGAGACGTGTGGTCGGGGGTTCCGGATGGCGTTTTGTCGTCGTCCGAGCTCCCCAAAAGCGTTTTATTTCCATTCATGGAGGACGTCAACGGGTTGTGACTGTTGCTGTTGGAGTTCTCGTTGTTTTCCCTGCAGTCAGGACAAAACCGATGAGTCAGACTGCAGTGAGAGAATCCTCGAGAAAAATGTGCTGAACTAGAGTCCGATTTTCTCTTAAAATTCACCAATTAATATAAAATAAAATGAGTGTGTTTCAAGATCGTAACGAATACATAATGATATAAATACAAGACGCTATCAATATACGATTAAACCAGTCATCCATTATGAAATTAGTGTAAGTGTGCATAAAATCGATTTGCGTGTGTGAGTGTAACTGAACACTGACATGCATCAATATCTGCATACATCTCATCAAGCATCGAGAATTCAGCGTTCTTGAGCATATTCATCCAGTTATGTGATTCGTATGAAATGTGATGTGAAAAGTGCGATGCATGTTTAGAATTTAAACATCAAAGTTATGGCACAAAAGAAACTATGTATCGATGCTATACATGAGTTGTAACTACCAAGATAAAATAATACATGGATTTATTATTATTATAATTATTTTCTTCAAATCGCATTCTCAAAACAGCAAATATAGGAGAATAATAAACGATATTTTAAATAAAGGAGTTTCAAATAAGAAATTAAAAGAAAAGTGTTTTGAGCAATACATTAAGAACGCATTCATAACTTGCTTCAAGACTACAAGAGTAGGCTTCTGTCTGTCTTGTTATATGAAGCGTCATTTATGCGTAAATGGCTTCATTTTTGCACCAGTCAACTGCGCTTTGACGCGCAACAAATTATAATTGGTGTAGTGAAAGGCAGTCGGCTGCTTTCCGTAATGTTTCAGAGAAGACACGAATCAGGGCTCGGAACAGTAAGTGGAAGGGGATCAGTTCTGAGGAGTTTCAATAATGCAAAGTCATTTGAACACACTCCCGGGTGTGTGTTTTGGAAGTCTGGGCCTTCCACTGGCTTTGTTTGCGTCAGCTCGCCAGGACTCGACACGTCGCGCGTCCACTCGCTAAATGTTCACACTGAAACTTCCCTGAGTGGGAAAACAAGATTTACGCGCAGCTTTCAGCCAGAATTAGTGGCCAGGGGGTGAAAGGAGACACCGAGCAGGCAACAACACCTGACTGCAACACTCTCGCGGGCTTGTGTAACCTCCAAACCCTGAGACGCACCAAAACGACTGCTAATGAAACACGCCACCACATCAAAAGTACCTCGCTGTGGAAGAAAAACATTTGCTGAGAACCATTCGGGCTGCCACTGATCCTTAATGTGAGAGCTCGATCCCGTTTGATAAATGTAATTAGCAAACTTAAAAGTAGGATAAATGCAGCTTTTAAAGTCTCTCATTTTCCTGCACTTTGATTTCTCCGTCTTCTCATTATCAGAACGTGAAGACAAGTCGAGAGTATGTTTTACTCAGATGATAATCAGAAACGGAAAATAAAAGTGGGTCAGGAGAGTACATCAACATTAGATAAGTTGGTCTGGAAACGCAAACTCGCGTCACGTACTGTGTGTTGACTGTAATATTTAGGGTTCTCATCTATCACCAACAAGCCCGGGGATCAAAAAAGGTTAAATAGGGGTTGAAACGAAAACTCAAAGTTAATCTCAAAATGCTCCTCTGATCATGTGTTGTTTTGAAATGACAGATGTGCATTTATTTCTCAATCATGGGTGGCTTTAGTGATTTTTATATGTGTGCTTTATAAATATCACCCATCCGATTTCTTAACTGCACATAGCTGTTTACAAACGATGAACAACATTGATCTTAGTGTTTCAATACCAGGGTCAACTTAGTAGTGGTAAATTGCTTTGATCGTGTCAGATTAAATATGATTAAAAATCAGAGTCTGTACAATGATTCTGAAATCTCGGTTTAAACAGTCATATGAATTTTTACTTCTGTAGATGAAAACTTGATGAAAAAAATGGTCATTCATTTTAATAAATTGGCATCGGAATTAATGCTGGATGATGCCAGACATCATTCTCTAAATGAAATGCGGTCAAGTTCATTTTGATTATTTTACGTTTTAATATATCAGAAGAGTCACTCACTAGCAACTACTCGACGGAGTGGAAGGACAGTTACAGACGCGATTGTCTGATCTTAAGGTTGTAGATCTGTCGTCATGGTTATACATGATGCTGTGGGCTAACATGGAGACGGCGCAACAAAAAAACAGGACAGAAAATGGACTGTGCATCATACATTTAACGTCATCATCAACAACAATTATGTTGTGTAAAATATTATAAATTTTTTTTAAACCGGTTTGTGTGTCCCTATTCAGTGTGAGAACTAAAGACAACATTAAGTAAAATAGATTTTGCATGAATGAGAGACGTATATGAAGGGTGCTATTATTCTTTAATGTGGCTTTTTTTTGTAACGTGTGTGTTCAATAATGAGTAAAAATATTCGGTTTACTTTTTCTTTTCCGACCAGCAATATTAAGGAAAAAGTTCTGAGACCGACTATAGTTGCAGCAGAACTCGGAACAAAATGCAGCTGTGGAAAGTTGAGTGCAGCGTTGTGTTAAACGCAGAATCAAAAGTATCTGGTTGATCTGACCTACTTGTGCTTACTTTTCTCTCTTTTTCATGCACATTATTAAATTACATACCCATTAAGGTATTATTGGGGTTACTATACACTGCAGTAACTGCTGAAACGTCTCTTAAATGTGGCGAAAGAGCATCATTGAGGATAAACAATATTTAAGGAAATGATTCATGGCGAATAGTTTATACGTCTAATTCACATGAAAGGCTACCATATGAAGATGAATCTAAAGTACATTACTAGGAGTGATGACGAAGTAGAAGTAGAATTATGATGAACCTGTCCGAAAATGACGAGAATTGACCTGTTCATGATCGTCGTTATTCACGAGATATTATTGATACATTGGTGACAAGATGTCTGTGTTTTGTTTGTTTGAGTTTGACTGACTTTATTGTCAATGCACATTTTCCTATCCTGAGAAACAGCTGCATTGCCTTTTTCTCAGGATAGGAAAATCTCATACAAAAATGTTGAATTCTGCTTTGATTCCCTTTTGGAATTTTGGACAAAAGTAGCTTTCTAAAATGAGTTGAAAGACAGTGATAAGCGGTGAATATTTGCCTGATCCTGTTGCATTACCGTTCTTTGGCTTCAGCCGCTCGGTCCCGCTGTCGTCGGTTCTTGAACCAGTTGCTGACCTGGGTCGTGGTCAGTCCGGTGGCCTCAGCCAGCTCTCGCTTCTCCCGCGGGGACGGATAGGGGTTATGAGTGTACCACTCCCGCAGGACGCTCCGGCTCTTCTCCTTGAAACAGTAGCTTGTCTCCTCGCCGTCCCAAATGGATCTGGGCAAGGGGAACTTCCTGCGGACCCGGTACTTCCCGACGGCACCGAGCGGTCGGCCTCGTAACTTCTCCGCCTCGATGTAGTGCGCTTTCAGCCACAGCTGCTGAAGTTTGGGGTGGTTGTGCGGAGAAAACTGGTGGCTTTCTAGGATTTTGTAGAGCTCTCTGAAGTTCCCCCGGTGGAAGGCGACCACAGCCTTCGCTTTGAGGACGCTCTCGTTCTTGTGGAGGTGTTCACACGCCGGGAGCGACCAGAGGAAGCGACCCAGCCGCTCGATGTTGCCTCCCTGCTGGAGAACCTCGCAGACGCACGCCACTTGCTCCTGCGTAAACCCGAACGTCGGAAGCATGGACATGGCGACAACACAGATTATACTCTGTCCTCACTTCCACGTCCTCTCAGAGTGTCATCAAACCATTAAGAAAGTTCTCCCAAAAGTCACTTGCAGGCGGCGTAAAATCCCCAAGAAGAGAAAAGTTGCTCCTCCAGCTCCTCTGCTCCGTTTCAACATCACCTTCCCCTCGCTGCCTCGTTTTAATAATATTATTCTAAACTGGCAAAGACAAGCGATCATATGAACTCTGATTGGTCGGTTATCTGACCCGAGGACGGTGAGGAGAAGACAATAGCCCCAGTCAAATTATTTGCCATGGTAACGCTGTCACTCAAGGTAACCCGATACGCTTTGAGGTGGCTCCCCGGCCAAGTCACTGCGATTGTTCCCTTCACCAGCAGCCCGCCTTCACTCAGACTTGCGCTCAGAATTTCACTCCAAAACACTTTTTCGGGTCTCCTCCTTAAGTTTGACAGGCACTCCCGGCAGCCAAAGAGCGCGAAGGTGGGGGGAGTGACGTGGAGGAGGAGCGCAGGTTCCAAACTTGGAGTGAGGATGGCGCTAGAGCGCGTGGAGCGCAGTACTGCAGCTCCACACTCCGTTTAATTGACAGCGAACGCAACCACACAAAGTTACTGACCGTTATAACTGACAGAGGATGTCACATTTAGTTATGTTCATGACTCTCTTGCTTCTTTTAACATGAAAAGTAACTTTGATTTATGACTATGAACTAGATAAAGTGTCTGTGGGCGTTGGGTGAAGAAAGTGTTTGGTTTGTGTGTGCGTAAAAGCGTCAAAAGAATGTATGTATATACATTTCTGTACAATATTTCTTATGATAGGATAATTTTGATAGAGGTCGTGGTCACTGTACTTTCTTTAAATTATGTTTTCCAAAGTTTGCGTTATTTTCTGACCAGAATCGTGACGCTAAATCTGAAGCATGACTGCTGTGCGTATTGATTTCAAGGCAAGCAGCTGGTAACACAAGCGCACCTGAGTGTAAATGTGTGTGTGTTAGAAAAACAAAAGGTGAGAATATGGATTGAACTCTATAAATACTTTTTCCCATCGTGCATAAATGGATAACTGACTAAAAAGATCCAAGATATTACTTACAAACATTCACGCAATGTTTCCTGCGAGCACTGTTTTAATACAGTGATCTTCTTCTCAACGACAGCTTTATTTAAAATAACTCGTCTGGTGTTGATTTCTTTTGGAATCAATCTTTTTCAATGTTTTCTATGTTGAATCGACAATTTGTGCGCGATATATTTGAGTGAAAATAATTTTAAGCGCTCATATGGATAATAGTTGCAAAAAGAGAGATAAAATACATTTTACTATCAAATCATTCAATGTTTTTATAATTAAAATATTTCTTACATGTCAGCAGGTGATCGCTTGTGTGACCCGAGAGGCCCGATGGGAGGGGAACTTTTTTTTTTTTCGCCACTCATGCAAATACACACGCGCGCGCACCGCGATTTTATTATTAATATCAATGGGCTTTTTATTATGCTGGTATTTTATTTAAAATTTGAACGAAGGGGGTGGCTGATATGGGTCAAATATTATTAAAAATATCAGGCCTGAATATATTTCCGTCATTACCATTCTTGGTTTATTTATTAAGACTGGCGCGCGCACTTGTCGTGCCGTCCGACCGAAAACGCGGCTTCCCCGCTTGTGCTGGAGGCGCATCTCGCAGTATTAAGGAGATAATGACAATCGTCAAGGGAGCGCGGTGCTGCTGCAAGTGGATAATGAGAAAACAAGCGAGCGATTTGTCCTTAATATATTCAACTTATATAACCTAATGAAATAAAGTGGGATCGTTTCTGCCAAATGATAATAACGTTGAGTGAATATTTATTTATTATGCCAGATGTCATTTTCTGAATTTCATGGAGAAGGTAAATATTGGGGAGCCAGTAGACAGAGGGGTCATTTCAAACCGGGTTCACATCAACCTTATCGTCCACATCCATCTAACCCAAACACCTAATGCCAGTAATTGAAGCCCCACTCTCTCCCTCTGCCTGCGGAGCTTCTGCAATTACACTCACACGTCACACAGTGGTTTGTAAAATGTTATTTTCCAATCTGAAAAAACTCCACCGAATAGATATGCTGTTGAAAGCGCTTTTGGCATCTAGAAAAGGTGAGACTTATTGAAATATTATTCTAAAATGATGGTTGTTCTGCAGGCTTATATATGCAGTCATGGTGGATCACTTAACATATTTTACACAGTGAACTTCACAAGAGTGAGATTTTACGAATAGGACCTTCAAAAATGGAATTATTTTTGGACCTAAAAATATATATTTTTTGTTATTATTCCACCGCAAGACATCTTAGAATCACACTTGAAACCAAATCATTTAATTGTTATGATTTAATTCGTAATTACAACTCAAATAATTCTTTTTTTTTTTTTTTTTTAATTGAGGGGTGTCAAACTTCAGGCTTGGGAGCCACATCTGGCCCAGCAAGCTCAGAAGTGCAGTAACACAGGGAGGGATCGCAGGTCCAATGGTGTGTTAAAAACAAACAAAAGCTCTGGACATAATCACGTGTGCTGACGTAACTTAAACTGATATGTACCAAAGGGTCTGATAACTGATAACATTCGTATCAGCTAGTTATTATGACAACTGTACCACACAAGAAAAGCAAATTCTAAGATGCATGCTAATGCTAACAACACCATCATTAGACCTTGTTGCCAGAAAAAAAATAATATTGGTGCCACTTCAGTTAAAACATCTTCAAGCTGGAAAAGAGAAGATATTTTCCACTGTTTTATGGTGATAACGTGCCATTACTGATACATTTACCTACAAAATACTTATTTGAGTATGAGAGGACATCCTTCACTCTGCACGCAGTCCATTCATTTATTTGCACGTGTTTCGAGACGCAGACAATAAAGTGTAACAACCAGTGAAGTCACTGGCTACTGTGACAGCCGAAACCAAAGCCAAGACACAAACACACTGCTGGATGATGCTGGTTGGAAAAGTCGGGGTGGAATCAGCATCTGGCCTTTGACAGTGTTTGTAAACTGCTTGTTTCCCTGGATCAGCTTGATCAGAGGACGTTCTCCCTCTCAAGCACTAATTATTACAACGTCTGATGAATGAAGATCACGTTTCCTCTAATAGCCATGCCCCCTATTTTCACAACCTCCCACCGCTCACCTCGACGGCTCTCCACCGCGACCTCCACTAATTGAGCTGATTATTGCAAGATGTGTGTGTTTTGAGTGTGTGTTGTGATTCAGGACGTGGCTTTTGTCTCTCTTAGCCTGCACCGCACGTTGGCCAGAGACACGCGCACCAAGGGGTTGATGAGGAACATTCCTCTGGACAGACGGCCAAATGTTGGACAGAGACCGGGTGGGGTGGGGGGGGAATTATTAAAGCCAGAACCTCAGTGTCTGTGTGGGTTAGAGGAATATGAATGAAGGCCTATCCAATAATTGCTTGTTTACATCTATCTGGTTACCCCAGAGGCCAGGCCAGCCCAATAGAGCGAGGAGGAGGTTTCAATAAACCACACAAGCCAAAGGGGCCTGTGTGTGTGTGTGTGTGTGTGTGTGTGTGTGTGTGTGTGTGTGTATGTCGACGTGTGTACGTGTCCGTCTCCATTTCCACAAGTCTCTGACTGGTCGACAGGTTCATCTGATTGGATCATTTCCAGAAACGCTCAATAAAGACCAAAGAAGTTGCAGGAGAGGTGCCACCAAGTGCACCTCAAGGATGGTATTCCAAGGACACCACTTTACGAGTGATGTTCCGACTGTTGACACGAAAAGGACACTTCTTCTTGCGGAAGACTAAGTATTGTTTGCAAGATGAATAGTGACAATATTTGGTGAACAGCGCATCAGCGTTAGTGGCTTCCCTTTGCTTTTCAAATGTCCAACACATTGAGCTCTCAACTGAGTCTAATCTTTCCCCTCCAGCAGCCCACTGTGGGCAGAATTTCATCGAACTGAACGACATATACAAAAAGAAAAGTGGTTAGGGAGGTTCCATGGGATGGCATACATAACACTTGGCACTTGAAAGAGAAAGTCATGTTACTTGCTATATACCATACATCTGATCACATGCCATCTCAGAGTGCAGCGTGAGTGGAGCACCTGGGCACACTATCAGTATGACATCAACGCATTCTCACTGAGAAACTTAGAGTGGTCCGTCCCTAACATCAATATATGACTTCCAGGGAGTGAGACTGTATAGGACATACATCATGTAACACTGGAAATGCGGCAACAATAAGAGCTTACGGGCATTGACCCTCAGCAGTTATTTTTGAATGTCCAGAAATGCTGCTGAAGGGGAACATTACATTCAATTGAAATGGCTATGAGTCAACATTGAACGTGAAAGTCAATCGTTAATGTGTGACGCCTGAAGAGTGAGAACATGAATCCAATGTGGTCCTCCTCCTCATACCCCAACCGTTGTTCGCCGTGCCTTGAAACTCATTGTTTAACTCTCTTATCACCTCGGCTGCCTTCCATCTTTGGATTTGGATGAATTTATAAATTGTAGAAAGCAAAAGTGTAGTAATAGCAACTCACAGGAGATAAATATCCACCTCAGCTGATGACGGGTTGTGAATGTGTGTGTGTTGGTGTGAGAAGCCAAGAGTGACAAGCACTTGCTGTCCAGGTTAATGTATTCAATCAATCACTCTATTTGATTTGTGTTTATTTGCAGAAGTCACACGGTCATTTCAGCCTCACACTGAGCCCTTTATACGCAGCCAAAGTGTTTCCCCACCTCAGCCACAGAGGCCATGAAGCTCACATTTGGCCGTAATTTGGGTGAGAAGAGCGTTTCCAGCGCTCCTCAGATATTTCACGGTTCTTTAGCCTGGTGCAGAAATCCCCTCAGACCTGTCTCTCGTCAAAGCCGGGGTGTGCAGAGACGCTAGCTGGTGTTGGAACGGTGTGGACGATGTTGTGTTTTGAATGACGGCATACACACACCACTGGAGAATTATGTATCATTATAAGATACACTTACACACATTACTAAATCGTCTTCATTATTGAAACGCTCTAAATCCAGGGAAAAATTTTTTTCTTCATTCCACCATTGAATGCCCCAATTGTCCATATGTGTGTTTAGTTGTTTTCTATATACTCTCTGATGGACTCACAACCTGTCCAGGGTGTCCCTCGCCTGGTGAATTGAGTGCTTCCCTGTCAATGACTGTTCCTTTCTACTTACTTCAGGCAAACCCTGCTCACATGGTTATACATTGTCCCTTGCTTTCCCATTTCATTGATGAGGCCCATCACATTCCACCTCACCACCGCACCTTACTGTAACCCATAATTTTATACCCAAGCTTATGGCAGCCTGCACCACAGCAGACAAACTGAAGGCCTGGGCGTCCTATATCCAAGTCAGATAACGCGTCCCGCAGCAGCTCCATATCAAGTAGGCTCAAAATTAAATTTAATATTGACTTAAATTTCCCCAAATCAATATTGTGCCCCACAAAGATTGTAGTGTTCAAGCTTTACCCTGCAATATCCAGCAGAGATGTTAAATGTCCAACAATAATCTGGAACCTTCCAAACACCGAAGAATTTGACCGATGAAAGGAAGTTCGATGAAAGACAAGAAAGAAGATGCATGTAGGGCTGCAACGATTAGTTGTCATAGATATTGTTGACATCAAAATATGTGCGTCGATACGTTGTGTTGCTGTTGGTTTAAACACACACGGGCTGCAGGATGGCCATCGAGAACTGATAGTTCAGAAGCAGTGAGAAAAAATCGCCTTGTCTAGAATCATGTTAATTTCTATTCCTTTAACTGGTTCTTGACTGAGGTCCGACTCCAACCCCAGGCTGCGCGTCACCACCTCCGACTGACCGCCTCAGTCACGGAGGAGTTAGCGGCGACAGATCGTAGTGTTCAAAGGTGTGGCTTCGTTTGCTTTGTGAAGATAAGGCGTGTCAAGGATGAGCAAACCCCTTCGACAGCATCATAGAATGATGAAAAAGTGTTCCGTGTTTGGTCCGTGACGCCACCCCCCCCCTCGAGCTAACTGCTAGCATGTTGGTTCGCACAGAGCTAACTTGTAAGAGGAGATTAATTTGTTTTTAATGTCACACACGTCGCATCTGCCAAGCTAGAGTGATTTTTTTTTAGTGATGTAGTCAAGTGTCTTCTGTCTATCTCCGCCTCTTGACAATAAACAGAAATGAACTAGGGAGCTACACTGAACACATCGTTTTAGATTGTTATTCAAATTAGACCTTTTGATGTGGGTGTTGATCAGATATTTTATATGAGATACATATATGAATATTGATGATGTTAAATTCTTCTCAAGGACCAATAAAGACCTCGGTTTTAAAGAACTGGATCTCTCTGTCAAGAGGGTTAATACATGTTCCTGGATTATGTGTCATTATTTTAATATACTTGTTTAATAATGTATGGTGTCATAGTATCACAGTGAGATGATTTAAGCAACTTAAAAAATTGGTAATAAATAAATAAATCATGATTACCTTTATAATAACGAATAGATTAGTTGACAACGAAAATAATAATTCGTTGCAGCCCTATACTGGATGCTCTAAAAGTAGTGTTATAAACTTTTATTGTTCAGATTTGGACTGTTTTTAGCATTTTGTGTGATTGAGTTTGACACCCCTGTCCGACAGTGTCTTATCCTATTAAATAGGGCACCAGTCTCGTCGGAATAGATGCCCTGTATTAGCGCGCCTCGATGCATATGATATGAATTCAAACATCCCATGAAACAGAATCAACATATTATTAACAACAAAAATAGATAACCAATATTTTAAAATCAATTTAGTAGGCCATGTTTTAAAAAACTGTAATTTAAAAAAAGGCTCCTTGTGATGATCTCATCATGCCTCTGTCACTTAAAGCACCAAAATATAGGTTCACATAAACTGACCTCCTGTGTGAACGATAGTCACATGTAACTCGATCGTGACATGCACTTCTGATCGTGTAACTTCAGCAGTAAATGCCACTTTCAGACCGAGACTTAAAGAAGTTCTTTCCTCCGCCTCTGCAGTGCCCGAGAAAGAGACGTGTTTCCGAGACACCACAATGTTGTTTCAGCTCGAATCAGGGCTAAGCTGGAGCAGAAGATGTTTTGAAAACTGGTTCCACTGAAGAACATAGCAAGGATGTAATATAGCAGCATGTGAAATTACACAGTGAGCTCTATATTTGAAGGGAAGTTTTGAAGTCGCATAAGCGTTAACTTATCCCTGCTGGGTAAACACCTTACGTCTTTGCCCCTAATGACAAAGAGTGGAGTTTTTTTCAAACCTTATTGCTAAAAATGCAATTCTGATTGGTTCTAAACTGATGTTGAAATGCAAAACAGCTCCAAAAAATCCTGAATCTCTTGAAAAAAAATTGTCTTCCAAACCACAGAAGATATGTCACTCTTGTGTGATCCTGTCATCTGTAGATGTGGATATCTTGGGAGGACCAGAACTCACATGTGTGGAATGAATTAATGAAAAAGGGGGCCCACAGCAATTAGCAATGTGCTAATGCCTGAATTTGTATCCAGACCTGGACAGACGCTTTTACGACATTTTGAGGTTTGACTTGAAACGCAGGCTTGACCTGGTGTCAGAAGCCATATGGGCAATAAATAGTTCCCTGATTGAGTCAGCCGTCGAAGTGACACTGTGTTGCAGAGGAATATCTGATTTCACTTTCATTAACGGCATATGACTGATGATGGAGATGGTGAAGCGTTTGGATGGAATCTTGACTCGATGGAATCGTATCTACGTTCAATAGAAAGTCTTGGATTTGCCTTAGTTTGACAATGAGCAGACATTTTTGTAGGGCCAAAACGTCAAAACCCTTCGCCTTATAATGTTACGTTTCCCTCTTTGCAACAAGAACGGCGCCACATGGTTCTGCAGTGGTTAGCAGTGGCAGTTATCCTGGCTTAACGCCAGCCGAAGTTTATTGATAAACAGAATTGATTCAGAAACGGCTAAGAAAACAAGTGAAGTAATAAATCCGAATCTGCAACCCAAAAGCATGAATAAAAAAGAATAAAAGCAATGAAAGAAATGCGTTATTGGTTGGAAGTGTGGTGCGCATTCACCAACGACAAGAAAAGCTTGAGAGAAAGTAAATGGCGGGTGCTGGATGCATGCACGCTCGGGATGAGCTGGTTTTGCGAAAGAGACGTGGAACTCATCAAACAAAGTATAAATAACAAACAAAGTCGATATGCAATATTAAATAAACGCAAGATGGTAGCGATGATGATTATTTATCTGTCAGCCTGCTGTGGTCATCGATCTTGGAAGGATTAAATATTGCTTTTACTTCATCAGACTATTCAACAATAAATAAAACTAGTGTAGAGTTTCAGAGAGTGTAGACGATAATTTGAAGCAATGTTCAACATGCGAGCTGCCAAATGTATTGTTAAAAAAGTCCTTCTCTCAACCATGTTCTCATGCTCTGACTTCTGTCGTGCATTTTTACTGTATTTATTTTGTTTTGTATTGAGCCAATTATTTGATTGAAGTGGAGAACAAAACCACATACACAAATATCAAACCTCGAGAGTCAGTTTAGAGTTTAAAGCTACTTTTACATGATGGAAAATGAAGCTACTACCATCTATTTTGGCCACTAATTTACACAAAAATAATTATTTCTACAGTGTCCAGACAAAGTGCAGATTCAAGAAAAACCCTTTTTTCACCCATTTGTTGCAGTGTAGATTGGGAGAAACAAACTCTTTGGGTCTCAAACATTGCAGTATATGCCACAAACATTGCAGTATATGCCACAAAATGTGCCTAACAGTACAGAGAACAGTGCAGTTTGTTTGGCTACTCATCATGGGTGTTATTAAAGTGTGACTCCCTTTATGTTAACGCAAACACTCTTGGGCTTCCTGGAAACACAACTGCTCCAGTATATGGAGGAGCACAGGCTAAGAAGTACACTGAGGTCAACATTTTTTCTCCGTAGCCTTCTGCTGTGAGATGCAGGTAAAGAGCCAAGTGCTTGATTTTGGTCCTCTGCCCATTTAAATGCTGATTGTTGTCATAAATATTCAAATGTATTTGATAAGTTCTATCTACATTTCCAAAGGTTATACAAGTCAAGTTATCATTTTTTCATTCCACTCAGACAAGTCTAATAATCTCAGCAAGTTTATCAAATACTTTTTTTTCTCTCAAAATTCAAAGCGTGATAAACAAACAACAAATACTAACAAGGATACAAAGTAGAACACTCCTCAAAGTTTAATTCCAAAATGTTTACTACAACACTGTATACTAAAATGACAAAAATAAATAAATAAAATACAATTAATATAAGGAAACAACCTTACAACATGGAAACAGATCATCCTGCTAGACCATGCTCATCAAAGTTTAGCAATGCATTACATTTCTGAACAGACTTCTTTTTGGTTTTAGAGCTTGCTGTACATACATTCATATATTGCCAGTTAACCACTGCTTTATGTCCCGAAGAAATGAAAATAGCCATCTAGCTGGGAGTGCGAATGTGCTAAAGGCTGTGACATGAGTCTCTGTCAAATACATTTAAATAAATAAAAAAACAGTAAGTAAGGCTTGTGACGTCACTGAAACATGAACAGTGTTATCATGAAGCAAAATAAAGCAAAAGTGTAAAATCCTCTGCCGCATCATTCATCTTCACCCTCTGTGTCTTGCTGTGATCAGCACATGAAATAATCGCAGTATGTGCATACATATCAGTTTAAGTCTTGGATTAAACTCATTTGGCAACAGAAATCAGAATAAATAATCTGAACGATATATATGTACAACAGACAATGTTGTCACATGACCAATGATCTTCATCTTAGAAGCCGCCGACACAAACGCTGTTGGAGCACATCAAGGTTCCTTGTCAAGGTTCCAGCATGAACTTATCAGGTCAAAGAATCTCATTAATACAGTTTTCACTTTGATCATCTAATGAAATCTCCCCAATTAAAACAAGTCATCCATCAAATGAGTTCCTGTATTTGTTCCTTGTGATAAGACGATTGACTCCAAGGAATGTAAACACTAGAACAACAAAGCATGCTTTCGCTTTTATACGGAAGAATTGAATTTCATGATTCTGTCTTCTGGGCATCTTAAAAGGCTGCTAACCCCCCAACAGGAAACTAATAATTACAGTGAATCTGGCAGATGGAGGAGGTGATGTTGTGGCTGTGGAGCCTCCTCAGGTCGAGGTGCTTCCCACGTCAGTGCTCTGAAGTCTTTGAAACGTCTGGCTAGCTTTAAATGGGCAAAACACTAGACCACGGCGGTCTACATTGTGTCAAAATAACGCATTCATGAAAGCATTTTATCACAGAAAAAAATGGCAAAAATGAAAGTGGAAATAATTCGTTCTTGTCAATGGATAAATAGATGAAAAAGTTAAAGTTAAAGAAGAATTTCAAGACAAGTAAACACAAAGAATGTCTGAAGATAACTTATACATAAAAAAATACAAACAAAAAAAACCATGAAGACATTTTATGCCGACTGCTCACAATATTTAAGATAGAATGTCTGCTGAAACATTTTTGTTATGTTTGCAAGCAGAGTCTCACAGCACAGTTAAATGCACTGGATTAGTTTTTGTTGGAAGATACCAATCTTCTGACTGATCTCCAGACTGATCTGGTCTGCTGAACTAAATTTCCGAAATATAAAAATAAATTAAAATATTTGAAATAAAATCCGACAGATGGAGAGCCAAAATGCTGTTTTGATAAATCGCGTCATGCCGCTGCCCTCATTGTTTTGAGAATGTTTTTGTCAAAATATAAACAGAAGGGTTTAATGTCCAAACAGCTCATTGTGACCCGAACACCACGTGATGAAAACCATTATGTTTGATTCGAACAATGTGACTTGAGCCCAGCGACAGGATGTTTGTCCTTTTGAAAACTTGAACCACAACTGCTGTTTCCAACATTGATTTGACTGCAGACTAAACAACACACCGGACACACAAAGCTTTGGCTCCGCCTGGTTGGTTGTTTACCTCAATCTGAACTTGACAATACATTTTATGCACCGATAAAATGTTATAGAAAACAGTGCAAATGATGAAACTACTTACTAGACTGTTCAGTTCCCAGTTATCTGTCAACAACTGCTGCTTAAACAGAAAACTCCAGGGTAAAATTGGAAAAATTGAGCACTAAAATATCCGTCAGCTTTAATCTGAACGAATTTTGGTTTGTTTATTATTCTTTTTAACAAACTTGAGATGATAAAGTGATGAGCCTCATTAAAAATAAAAATGTTTTTGTAATATCCATTCAAATAAACACAATATACAAGGTAAAATGCAGATGACTTAACAACTTTGTTGCAACTGAATTTTAAACCGTATGTATTATTAGCAGAAGTATTAAATGTAAGAAAATGTATTTCCACTCAACAAATGAAACTTGGTTTTATTAATTTATCTTTATTTTGTTCCATATTATTATCATTTTTGACTGTATAAAATTCTTCTTGAGTGTGCCACTTGTTATACTTTTCAGTATTTTGTCATTGTAAAAAGAAGACATAAAAGGTATTTGAGCATTCATTTTCACAGTATTCTTTCACATATTTTACGAAAATTAAGCTGTTAAGCTAATATTTTTCAAGATTATTATTATTTTTTGTCGTTCTGCATTTGTTAACAAAAGGTTTGTTTTTTTTTAAATAATAATTTACAGAAAATTGGGTTTAAATTGTAGAATCAGGCAAAGAAATATTGATGTTGACTGTACCTTGAGTTACCTCAAACTGGATTTGAACATATGACCTTTTTTGCAAAGTGGTTTTTCCCCCCTTTGATGGAAACAGATAGCACGTTGAATATGCATTTTTGAATCTCGATATTTTTATTTTCAATCATATAAATCGTCCAGAGCTTGACAATATGTGATAATGCACAATGAAATGGTTTTATGATTTTGAATCAGAACTTATTATATCGTGTCACGTTCCCACCCCGATGTAAACCCGAAGATCTTCATCTGTCAAAATAAACCCTGATTAGCTCCTCTGAGCTGTGCCAGAAAGAATTAGAATCTTCCAACTTTCACTGGGTCTCAGACGCTAGTGTTCAGTCTTTCCAGACCACCGAGCAACATTCTGATAATTATTTACATGACGACCGACCCGTATCGTGTGCACCAGTCTCCAGCACTGGTGTGCCTTTGGGGTACGTGGAGTGGTGGGGGCATGATGAGCATTCACACAAGCAGAAAGAGAGGGATTACTGTCAATTGCTCCCAAATTGCAATAATACCCGCTGCAGGGCCACCCGCACGTGTGGGGAGAGAGCAGTGATATATCGTCGCAGCACATGTCGCCTCCGCCAACTGTCAGAGGAAACAAGTGGAGCAGCTGGGACGCGAAACGTAGCGCGGAACTGCGTTAAAAATACCAGTTCGGTTTGGCATTTTTGTTGCAAGAATGTCAGTAATCATCCTTCATGAAATCATCCTTCAATCCTTTCATGACAGAAATCTTGTCAGCGCCCCGGTTGTGGCAGGTTTGCCGCCCTTTTGGAAGCAGAGCGTGACCATCCGGGCTACATGTGTCTGGTGGAATTAGAGACGCTGAACATGTCTACAAGATGTTTTCGGGAGAGATAATGGGATTCTCTCCAGGGGTCAGTTCGGGGTCTTGGTAGTGTGTTTCTTAAAGCTGGCTAGTGTTGCGCTACACTGGCGATCCTATTTTGCGTAGGAAGAAGTGGGAGTTAGATTCCTGGAGATGAAGAATCACTGATTTTGCAGATGATGTCATTCTGTTTCTCTAAGGAAGAAAGAATCAAACCTAATTTTAAATACAGTGAAACACAGAGTCAGTGCCACATATTGTGACTCCTTAGGGATATCATAATGACGATTTGTGTGCCAGGTCCCAAGTCAGCCTTCCGTGTTATATTTTGGATCAAATGTTACCCCTCTAATGGCGTTTTCTAAAGTTGGATTAGAGGTGACAGTCTTAACCTCTCACTTGTTACTTGTGTAGCGTTTCAACTAACCTATGTGACCATGAGATGAACTCAAGAGGGCAAAACGCCATGGTTCTATGCGATGTCAGATACTGTATTGTACACCAAATGACATCAAATTTGAGCTGAAAGATCAGAACCACCGCGCCACCTTATGTCGTACTCTAATCCCAATACTTCCTGTTTCGATGCCAGTGACGTGCTGCCAATGGTGTCAGGAAATGCCACTGAAAGCGAAACATTAGATTGAACCGTCAACATGGCGCATTGGTCAACAATGATTTCCAAAGGAGGTCATACGCTAGCTTATTTATTTTAACAAGTATCCAACTGTGGCATTTTTCTGTGTTGACAGAGCCATATTAAGTTCTCATGTGCTGTCTGACAGAGCGCGTCAGTCATATTTCACATCAGTAATACTCTTAACAGTGCCATTTAGCGTGCAACTAAAGCATTTAATGAATGGGAATAACTTTGACGTCAAACCTAAAATGACCAGGTCTCCTGTGATGACTGACAGCTGTAAGGTCTTGTTTGGATGTCTGCTGATAAATCTTAGAAAAACATTTCCAACCTCAATCACACTTTAAGGGTCGGATAGCTAGTAGTTTTCTGTAGCTGAACTGTAACCATTACACTGGAGGAATGAATTCCATCACGACGGCCACGCCAAACGAAAACACGTACGAGTGAATCTGGAAACCGAAGCCTCTGATGTGTCTTTGTGGGGGAACAAACCGTCGTGAGCGTATCATTCCAGCGCCTGCGAGCAGCAGATGGCTAATCCAGTCACACGGGCTAATCAGAGCAGGCCTTCTAATGACAGAGTAATTTCATAAGAGGGGTCTTTGTCTGAGAATATTCGGGAGCAGCATGTGGGGGGGGGGGACTCACATATTTATCATCGCGCTCGATTGGAAACAGCCGCTAATAAGTGACACATTTGCTTCCTGTCTGTCTGTTTTACAGCGATGACACAATGTGGCGAATGTGCTGTGTGTGTCGGACAAACAGCAGCTGCAGGACTGTTGGTGAGTGTGAGGGTTTGGGTTGTGTGGAGCAGAGCGTGTCCTGCAGAGGTCAGCTGGCTAATAGAACGGCATTAATGTCGAATTTACACCTCTGGGTCAGGGCAGTGAGGGTAATCAGCACCAACATGGCTGCCCAAGAAACTCTCTCACCTCTTCGACCTCTTGTTAGATCACAGATTTGGTGATGACACCATTGTGACATGAGTTTCGCCAGCAACAGACTTCAGTCACTGTATGATGTTTTTTCCGTAAATAAAACGTGAAAACCGACACATTCAAGACCACCTCTTCGATGTTTCCACTTTGTTTTAATACATATGACAACATGAGATTTCACTATTAAAAAGAGATCCGGTTTTACATGTCAGAGTAGAATCACACTACTGCGCCAGTGCGTTCCGTCATTAACATGTTTAACATGAACAAAATAAATATCTCAAACGTTTGCACTCACCAAGTGCTAAGCCGCTTCAATGGATAGGCAAACTTTGTCTGCATGGTTATCTCACCGTTGAGGCTGTTGATGCCAGGGAAATGCTGGGGCAGAGAACAGCGTAACACACGTTGGTATGTCACCAAACATCTGTGGTTTCATTGCTGTAAAGCTAGTTTGCCCATATATATCTAAAATACATCAAAAATCAAATTCACTTTGGTCATAAATATGCTGGGCCAGCAGAGAAGACCTTGCTGGCCCTGACGCCGCGCCACTGCAACAGCACATTCATGCAATGCTATCTCTTAGTCATGCATTCCTCAATGAACATCAACAGCAGTGATGCTAACACGCTAACCCAAACATTTGGCTATTAAGCAAAACCATTGTCATCTTAAGATACAGCGTTTTGGCAATAATGTAACTTCTACATGAAATAATTGATATTTTTCATTGGTAAAAACCAAAGGAATGACGCTAAATGGTGAAAGTGTGTGGCAATGTAATGTCTTTACTGTGTGTATTCTACACATTCTGTTTCTTAAATGTCATTAAAACCAGCCAAATCACATTTGTATTAGTCTTGCTGTCACAATGACGCGATAAGAATAACTCTAACTAAGTTAAGGGTTGTCAGTCTCTGGTGTGTGTAGTGAAACACTCGGTCTCTGCCAGCGTGTTTGCCACAGTGACACATGTTGCAGAGTGGATAACACATCTGCTATGTATAGCACTTCTGTGAGCTGTTGTTTACACTAGGAATACTCAAAAAACTCAAAAATATGAATGAAAAAACATTTATTCCTTTAGTGCCACACGTGGACCTGATTCTTTGTCCGGGTCTGCTGCAGACCGGAGCATTATTTCATCTTGATGTGACTCTAACCCGGTTGCACTGACCTCACACAGATCGCCACAATAGTTTCAGACAGGTTGGTGAGTTCAACATGAGTCAATACAATACCACCAGCAATCAAGCCCCCCACCCTGTTTTCTCTCTGTAAAAGTAGGTGTCACAACTCATCTCTGAATTCTGGTCCTCAAAAACTTCACCACCGACCGTCTCGGTTTCCTTGCAAACGCTGGCTGACCTGAACGAGTGACCTCACCAATCACACATCAAAGTCATATATGTTTCTGGCCAGTCCAGCTAATCAGTAGACCACCCTGGAGGACCAATCGTGTGGCTCCTTACTCCACTCACAAGCTCCCCTCCGCCCAGGAGCCTGTTGCCGTTCCACCGTGGAGCACGTCAGTAACGTCTGTTTGGAGGAAGTTCATACTTTGGCTACAATTACATCAGTCATTAGTCATTTTGCTTTGTTTAATTTGGGATTCGGAGGAAATAAAACATGTGTAAGTGAGTCAACAATTACAGAACGTAAACAATTATGGGATTAAGTGCTCATGTACTATTCTCATGACCTTAAACAGTTAGCGCAATTATTTGAAATTAATAGTGAAGAACAAACATCGCAGGCAGGTTTGAGGTTGCGTGCTGGTTTTCGTGGGGTGGGGGTTCTCTTGCTGGGGCATTTTTGAGGGGAAATGACATGAGATACTTAAAGTCTAAAATTGCCTCACTTAGTCAGACAAATGAGCTCTCTGGACGGGCGCTCACGCACTGCTTGAACTGCTCTGTTCTGTACGATAACTGAATGATTCCCAAGCACACACAAACACAGAAAGCTTAAAACACACTTAGCTATGAAAAAAGCTAAAACCAAAAACAATGATGCTGACTTACTAAAAAAAAATAAAAAAAATAAAAAATATATATATATATATATATATATATATATATATATATATATATATATATATATATATATATATATATAATGTCAAATTGTTTAGATTTATGTCTATTTTGTACTCCAGTAAAAATTCAGACCACACTAAGCACAAAGTTAGCTGTTGCAAAGCCAAAATAGCTAAGCTAGTTGAGAAAAACTTTTCTCTCTCTCTCTCACACACATCTGAAATCTCTACAGGCCCATGAAGTCAGAAGGTTTGTTCCTCCTCAGGCTCACAAAAACTCAGAGGGTAAGTTATTGAGAGCAAATGAATCCCGCTGTAGTTTAAGCTAATGACAACTCGCGCGCACACACACACTCACATGCACACTCTCTCACACAGATAAGACGCACACAATGACCCTAACTCAGCGTTTAAAAGCCTTCAGCTCTTGTGGGACGATGAGGCCCGGGAGAGAACGCAGGCCTGCATATAAAAATACTGAACATACTGGAGCAAGACTTTGATGTGTTTTGTGTGTCTGATCCACAAGAAACTTTCACAAGTCACAAGATATGTTCACCAATTCTGTGCCATCGAAGAGCCCTCGTATCATGAAATTAGTCGGCTGCCACAACACATTAAGATGGCTGAAAAATGTATTTTATTGTGTCACACAATTTGCTTCATGTTACTGAACAGCTGCACCTTTTATTTGATTTAGGACCTTGACAAATAACCACCATCACAGCTATCAGTTTGACTGTAAGAAGAGACCTGCAGCTACCTATTATAAAATGAAAACATGATACTCGACAGTAAAGCCAAAAATGAAATATGATATATATTCAAGTTGGATTCCATCTTTCTCAGAAAAAGATGCCAACCACTTTCCCCAGTAGATATATTTTTTAATGTTGTGTGCCAATACAGCAAGACTGCCAAAGAAGAGGAAAGCAGAACGGAACAGGGTGTAGCCGTAAAAGTATTGACCCAGAAATGAGCCAAAACATGCATAAGCATCAGTGTGGCCTTTTTGAAATGAAGAGAACTTTTGTGTGAAAGTGGATTTTGAGGAGCTCTCCTCCTGGAGCAACTAGATCAGCAAACCTCAACAAATGAATATCATTTGTTGTGCAGTTGTATGGGATCTGACAAAAGGTGACAAGCGGTCTGATCTGTTCGGTGATGCTAATAGTAGCCAATAATGATGATGATGCAGGCCATAACTACAGACCATGACTGCAATTTTAAGTGCCATATTTTCCGGACTATATAGCGCACTGGAATATTAGCCACACCAAGGAAATGTAAGAAGGAAAATTTTCGTACTATTATATATTCGTACATAAGCCGCCCATAAGCCGTGCGTGCACTGGTGCTGTCTGTGCCACAGAAAATGCATGAGGATCACTTCTAGTGATCGTGTAGTTCTAGTTTTGAAAATGGGGTCCAGCTTTGAGTCTGACTCATGAAACAATCTCAGCAATGTTCTGAACTTGAATCATGAACTCCTCACGTCTTATTTACATTTAAAGTGTTCAAGAGTTGCTGCTGTGGTGCTGTGACACAGCTCCACAAACATATGACGGAATTTAAGCGCCCTCTGCAGCCAGTGAAAATCAATAAATTAAAAGCAGTTTGTTTTTGAAAACCTCCGCAAAGCTCCGCCTCCAGATTGCCACTGCACCACTTCTGGACTTGGTGGAAATTGGGGGCTTAAGTGTCCATAATATTAACAAGACCTCAGAAATGCCCAGTATATTTTGCTTAGTTAGCACTAAAAAAATGCACATTTTTTTCTACGTACAGTACCTACGACTGACTGAATTGGAGATCACGTATGGTTAGGTACTTTATGACCACTCTTGGCTTGTGAACGGTGGTAACCACAGCCCAGACAAATGTTTAGGTAGGTAGCATGTGTGTGTGGACAAAAGCAGGTTGTGAAATGGTTATCACGATTCAAATAGAAACAGGTAAACATTGGACTGGCAGAACAAGCGTACAACACTTTAGCTAGTATAACAAACACAAAATCTCTGATTCGGACCCTGTTGCCAGAGGAGAGGGCACATTACAGGCCGGAGCAGGTTTGTATGATTGTAGGCGCCCGGCCAAACTGCTGCTCTCTTTGCACCCATTTTTTAACCACACGGTCAAGATGGAGTGTTGCTCTTGGAAAGTGTTTTCAAACAGCTTTTCCTCCGTCTGTCTGCTCTGCATGCTTGACTTAAAATCAGAACCCGTTTTTCCTACAGAAGTGCAAGTCCTGGCATCAGTGTCGCCACCCCCTCACAGACCACACCCCAAACCACCTGACTCAAACACCCTATATTTCATGTTCAAAGTGACGTGCGGGGTCAGGAGATGATTATGTATTTACTCCCTCAAACAAGAGAGTTGTGTACTGACAGGAAAGGTGAGAGGCAGGTAAATGTAAACACTGATCTCATTAGCATCGACTGATGTGGACTTCCTGGTTTCTTAAAAGCCCTCCTCTGACCAAGGTCTTGCTTCTTCACATTCCTCACCGAGCGCTGGGAATTGATCCAATTACCTAAAATGATCATTTATGAAAAAACATGCTTTAGAATGTGCTGAGGTGCACAGCTTTCAGAGTGTTTGGAAGCAGCCGAGCACCTTTTCTGCTGAGTCCAACACAACCTTGTTTCTGCAACCAGGAAAAACATTTGAGCGGCCTCACACTTGTGATGTGAAAAGATGAGTTGGGATGTTTAACTTCAATTCAAACAGAAGCGTGTTGAAATAAAAGTGGTTTTATGCTGGCTCACTGGCTCATCATGGAGGTCAACCAGGTATTCAGTACGGACACAGGTCATCCATCCTCCAATGTATATGGGCATGAACATGATCGTGGGGAAGAGAATACTCTTTTTATTTCTCTCCTCTATTGATGCTTGGCTTGTCCACTTCCTGTTTAATTTTCACCGCACCAACCAAATGATTTCTGTTTATTGTACACATGAAATAAGCAGTACAACACACGCACCAGCCATCAAGAACCACCGACGCATCCTCACTCCCATGGTGTAATGTATTGACATTGAGAAAACTTTTGCTTCCTATACTGACACCACATGCAGCCTCCAGCGCTGCATATTGACCGATATACCCTTTCAATGGCGTGAAAAGCTGATTGACACCTTGTTACTTTTAAAATAAGAGGAGCCCCATTCCATGGCTTACCTAAGCGCTATGTCAATTTTATTCATGTAATTTATTGTGACCCTCATAAGATCAACGCAAAACTTTCTCATTATTTAAAATGATTAGAATTCAAAATATCACTAGTGATCAATATTTTTATAGTGAGTAATTCTCAACCTAATAAAATACATTGAAATAAAATGCCTCATAGTGAAAATTCAGTCTCTGCCCTTCTGTATTCAGAATAATTAGAATCTGAGTTCAGTATTTTTGGTATTTAAGACAAGATCTTAGGTACACTTGGCAACAAGGAATCGAAATTTAACTGCCTGTGGGTTGTATTCATATTGCAACTCTTCAAAATGATTGAATCAAAATTCCAATTTTTGCACAAGCCAATTGTGATTTTTTACATGTTACTTAGATGTTACTTATGCTACTTAGAACTGAGACGGAAACTAAGTGACTGAACATCCATTTCATCACTGAAAAGAAAAAAAAATGCATTTGCATTTTAATGAAACTAAAAGGAAGGTTAAGACGAATGCTGTTAAAGTTGAGCAGACAGACCAATGAAGTACTGAATAATATATCGCACTGGACTTATTTTTCATGTGTGTCATTGGTGATTGATGGAGGAAAATAAGCAGAGACATGAAGACAGATAAAATGAGTATCAGAGAGGAAACCAGGCAGACACAACGGTCTGTAAAAGCACAGGGGAGGAGAAGACTGAGAAGCACAGAGGCGTATCATGAACAAGGTCAGAGAGACATCTCTGGCTAGAACAGGAAATGATACAGGATATATCGTCTCTCTGTCTCCACACTCGCAGATGCTGCCGCCTTCAGTGACACTGCCACAAAGGGAAGTTGACATTGCCAAAGTTTGAATTTCAGCCAATTGTGTTTTGCAGAAATCACAAGATTAGAGTCTGTCTGGGTCGATAGCCGGGCCCTTGAGCTTAAAAGAAAGTCCCCTCTAGAGTTTGATGGTGGTCATGTGTGTCTGTAGGTGGATGTGTGAAGGCACGTCGGTCTGCAGGTGAAACTTCAGGCCTTGTTAGCAAGATGTGTGCGTTTGTGTTTCTCCTGGAGGAGCGTGTTTAAGAGTTGTGCTCCGGGGTTTGGTGAAATAAAGTAAGTGCTGGTGAGAGACTTCAGCTGGAACACAGGGGGAACAAAAGAGCGACATGCTGTTGAAGAGTTACTCTTGCTTTATTGTCTCCTGCTGTTACAGGTCTCGGACAGTTTGTGGGTCTCTTGGGTGACATCCATCAGAGGACAGCAACCTAGCAGTACCTTATAGCCAAACGGAGGCAAGGTGTATTTTCACAGAAGTGCAAAAACACAGGTCTGGAATCAATCTGACATCACACACAAAGAGACACACACACACACACTGACCAGGTGACTGCACTCGTTCCATTTTTCACCACGGTGCCTTTAGGTGTTGTATGCAGACAGTGATGTGGTCGTCCAGTAAGGCTGAGTCCACCTGCTGCTGAAGCTCCTCAGCAGAGGAGTTTACTGCCCTCATAAATTCTCAGGAGTGTGTAGAGAGACCTGATGAAAAGCATGACTGTGGCAGCATTTCATCTTCAGATTAGCTTCATGATGATACATCACTACACCACCGAGACTGTGTATAAGTAATGGAGGTGTTTTGCTGATTCATTTTAACTTCAGAAGAGAGACAGGTGATAGCAGAAGTGTTTTTGTGATTGGTTTCCATTGTTCGATGGACAGTGAAGATACAGAAGTAAACTTTAAAACTGTTCAATTTCTTTCTGACTGTTGGACTGGACTCCGTAGGCCCCAAAGTATTTCCAGCTGAGGATTCAAACTCCAACTCACTCTGGGCTATGGAACGTTTTTTTTTTTTTTTTTGCTTTCACACTCTGAACTCCAACTGTGAGACCTTTCATCCAACTGACTATTGGACATCTGCAGGTCCCTTCCTAGTCTTAAGTTGATAGTTTAATAACTTGACTTCCTACCTTTCATCAGCTACAGTAGACTGAAAGAGTACGTTTTTCTTCTTTCAATTACTTTTATTGCAGGTAAACCTTCTCTACCTTTGAATCCTAGATGTCTGTGTACCACATCCTGAGGTTATAAGTTATTCCAGTTTTCAAAGTTCTCAACGCCTGTCTTTCTGTGAGAAAATCTGACTGGCAGTTCAGTATCATATTTTTAAAACGCTCAATAACAATATTAGCACCTTTGAGTCTGATTTGTTCATGACACATGCAATATAACAACTGATCCTGAGGGGAAACAGCACACTGTAAAGCTTCACAGTTGTGGGTTGAGAAGTAAGATACAGAAGCATAGAAGAGACTTTTTTATGGAAGACATTGTCTTCTAATGGAGCTGCAAATGAAGTCTATGAACTATCATTTTCATTACCACCGTTCTTGGTGTCCATCATTAGCGAACCAGAGAATCAGAATCAGAGAGTCTTAGTGAAGAGCGTGATTTTCATTTTTCACCAAGTCTCCTTTGTCATGGTTGGCTCAGATGAACAGACCCAAGACTCGACACAAACTAGATTAAGTTGTAACAATATTTCACATACAATAAACAAAATAACAGTGCACTGACAGGAAACGTAGAACTAAAGACGTCACTATCCAAAACGCGGAGCAAGGGAAACACTCAAGGACGGGGAAAACCTGAGAACAGAAAAGAGGCAAATTATTAACAAGCCAACTACCGGGGACAACCAAAACCTCACTCGGATACACACACGAGGCCCAAACAACAAAAAACACTCGGTGGTGGAACACTCAAACATGCACGCGAGGAACAAAAAGCCAACAAGAGAAAAGACAAGTAAGAAAAACTCTCGCAGAGTCCACAACGCGGCTATAAAAGGCAGGAAACAAACAAGAGAAGCGGCAGAAACAACACGCACAATAGATCAATTTCAAAGAGCAGATTTCAAGGAGGACTTTACCAGAGGACAAGGAACAACCATCTGGCAGCACAGACTGGAGCCCAGGTGTAGAAATCAGCACGGCTTGATCATCGGACGAGCTCCAGCTGCGCTGCCATGAAGCTGGGGGCAACAAAGGGAAAGCAAAACACAGACAGGAAATAACAAAATAAAAGAACAAGAAAAACACTGAACATAACATCCTTGCTAGTGTTCCAGGAGGCTTAAAATACCCTGAATTGAGCACGGTAGGGCAAATTTGGCAGTGTAATGATCTTAAGAATAGGTGGCACAATTCACATTTTGATCTGAGTCCAATTCTAAAACATTTGTAATTTTTTTTTTAAATCTATCTACAGACTGAAGGCCATTCATAAAGACAGAAAAAAGTAGAAAGTTCACTTTCATTTAAACCTGTGGGATCACGAAACTGTAATTCCAAAGTTTTCATTGAGCCTTTGAGCAGCCAGTGAGTGGAATTCACCCTGGTTGAAAGTCACAGATCAATCTGAGACAGATTTATCTCAAAAGCGTCCTCTCAGGTTGAGACTGGGCAGCCGAAACTGTCCAATAAGTGAACAGGCGGGGTATTGTTCCCGCGTGGCTCACCTCGGCCTCCCCCTGCTTAATTAAAGGTTAATTGCGTAGAATAAGTCTGCGCCTACTGCCGCGGGTCCTTCGTTTCTCTTTCCATCCACACGCAGATGGTCCAAGCGCAGCACGGCCAACATATCTGGAATTTATCAACTTGTTCAGGAAATGAGAGCCAAGCTTTACCTAAGTCAGTGTGTGAGCAGGTACAAAACCAACATATGGCTTTGTGGGCAGTCGCATACCAGCCGCCACACACAAAGACACACACACGCACACACAAGAACTCAGGGCTCCTCGTGTCATTTTTAATCAAGAATATGATCCCTCTTCCCATCTGGGGTCGTCTGAGTTGGTGGGCTGCGTGAAACAACACCGTGTGATTCAGAACCGCTTACGGTGGAAGTCAAGCGCACACATACAGATCTATGGAAACACAGACTGACAATCTGTGGTGAGGCAGAGACCACCAAGTGTACAGAGAGAAGCCTCTGGGCCAAAGTCAGGACCAGATGGCACATTTTTCATCATTTCATCGAAGAGCCTTTATCATATTGTGGGGAGGAAAGCAGAGTGATGGGTGTGTGGATATGTCATTTATATTGCTTTATTCATTTCCTGTGTTGATGACGTGTACCATATTTACCGGAACATTAGCGGCACCCACAAAATCTAAGAAGGAAAAGCTGCACTGGTCCATAAGCCGCGGGTGCACTGGTGCTGTCTGCGCCGCAGAAAACAGATGAGGATCACTTTTAGTGATCATCTAGTAGTTCTAGTTTCAAAAACGTGGTCCAGCATGGAGACTGACTCATGAAACAAACTCGGCAATGTTCTGAACTTGAATAATGAACTCCTCACATCTTATTTACATTTAAAGTGTTCAAAATGCGCTGTTTTCACCCTCCAGTAGATTGTCTCTGTTGGCAGAGCTTCGGACACGCGGGCGAAAACAGCACATTTTGAACACTTAATAGGTAAATAATACGCCCATGATGTCAACGGTTTGATGCGGGGATGAGGGCAATATTGTTGCCAACAGCAGCTGATTTGGTCCATTCCGTCTTAAATCAACAACACCCGAGAAAGGCTGGTCATCTGGCTCGGTGAAATGAATGATTACTTCTTGGGCAATATGCTTAGCATCTGAGTGTTCCGAGAGTCACTCGCAGACCAGCGAGGGTCTGCGAGTGACTCTCTGCTGGTTCCTGTAGTTTCACCTTCACGAGACCTTCACTCACTGTGCTCCATCAAGTGCTGGTGTTTTAAATATCGTATTGAATTTGAAAAGCACATTTTATAAGGAAGGACAAGTAGGGCTACATAAATATGTATGACCTTTGATGGCAGATCAAGTACTGTCATCCTAATGAACAGCAACCATTTAAATCTCACACAGCACTTTTAGTTAAAATAGTATTTACAAATCTAAACATGAAATAGTTTTAGTTTTAAATAGTATTAGCACTGGAAAGATTGCAAAAATGTAACCGCATTATCACAACAAGCACTGCAGCATAGATGTATCGCCTACTTGGAATAGTTAAAAGAAGTTTGTCAACATTGATTTAATAAAAATCTGTGTCCATGTCTGTGAAACGATTTATCAATTGCTTGTTAGGTCTGACGCTAACATCGGCTCGTACCGCATTATGAACCAGGATAAAAAAAAACATGATACGGCTTTAATGGGTCAACTACATTTTACTAATGTTCTGCAGTGATGACTCAATTTTCAACACTTGTTGCTGCTCCTCATCACAAGTGTCATTACTGTTGTATTCATCATACTAGTTCACAAGTCAACCTCAGCAATAACAAAGAACTCTGCCGATGACTATGCAACATTTGTTCCTGTATCTAAAAAGTCATGTGACCATGTATAGCTTTGATATGTGTTCATTCATTTCACAGCCAACACGAGTCGAGATGGCCTTAGCCATTTGAGGATTGAGTTCTCTCTCGGTGCATCTATCTCTCCTTCCTTTTCTTTCCTTCTCCTTTCTTCTATGAAACAATAAAATCGTCTGGCCTCTAAGTTATGGCGATCGTTTGAAGTGACTGCAGGAGCCAGTAAATTTCGCGGGCACCTTTGGGAGCTGCTTCACTGGTGCATGGGCTCAACCTATATATCATGTGTGAAGGCGCGTTTGTGTGTATCTCTCTGTCAGTGTGTGACATCAATATGCTTTGATAGTTTTGCTGTGTGTTCATGCATGTGTGTGATTGTTTGTACGGCTCACATGTTTCATCGTGCGGGTGATTTGTGGACGTCCACATCAGAGGCAGTAAATCTGCTGGAGATCGGGATTCCTGCACGTGTTTCTGCATGACTTCGCCAAACTTCTGCACGTAATCTGAAAATGATTTCCTTAGTTCATTCATTAATTTATTCTGAAGTATATTTTAACATATCTTGACATCCAAAATACTTAATTGAGCTAATAGCTACGGTTAAAAACATGTATTTTTACAGTAGTTTCAACAAGTTTTAGTCTTTCATATGGTTGGTAAATACAAATGAGAATTTTTCTTAAGAAGAGTGTCATGTCTGCTTTCCTCCATACTTTTACGGTTATTGTCATGTCCGCATTTTCGATGCTCTTATTTTTCTGATTCCCGGTTATTCCCTCGTTTCCTGTTCCTTGTCTCTTTACCAACTTTCCGAGCTGGCATGCGTTTGGTAATCGGACTCTCCCGGACTCCTCGATGCCAGCTTGTGTCGCCAGATGGTTTCTTCGCGTTCCAATGGTAAACTCTTCCAAGACTCTCGCTAAGCTTCCTCAAATATTCTAAATTCTGTACGCGTTTGATTTCCTTTTCAGCCGCCTCCTTAGTTCTCGTCCTTCTTGCCTCGTTTCTTTTTTTTCTTTTGTAGCTCTCACGTTTGTTTTCTTATGGATATAGTTATTTGCTTGTGTGTGTGTGTTTTCCACCACCAGGCGCGTTCTGTTGATTTTGCCTCGTGAGTTCTTTTACGAGTCCGTTTAATTAGGCTTGATTATAATTTGCCTCTCTTCTGGTCCAGGTTTTCCCCAGGCCTTACGTGTAGTTCCCGGTCCGTTTTCTGGTCCCGGCGCCTTTTGTTCTTCGCTCCTGTTCATCTGTGTATAACCTCGTCCTTGTTCATTAAATCCTGAATTTAATCTTGTCTCTGTGCCTTCTGTCGACCAGTACACATTGCACCTGGGTGTAACCTCAGACAGCCATGACACAGAGGCGTCAAACTTATGACCTGCAGGCCATTTTGGCCGGTGCAGACCATTCAAGGCTCTCTTGCCTTGTACTCAATCTCAGGCGGTTTTGACCCCAAGATTTACCTTTCAATTCATACAGTATGGAGGCATGGACGCAAGGTCCAGGGCCCCTCCCACCTGTTCAAAGCCAGCTTGCGTGCGAGTGTTTTTGCTGACAGGACAGTGCAATACCACCCAAACAGTGTCACCGAATTTGTGTTGTGTTATCACATCAATGATCTTTAGAATAAGGTAGGAATGATATCCAGGGTGAAGGTAAGAAGCAGCAGCAGTGACTCTGACAAACTCAGCAAAGATTCTCCCACCTCATCTTTTTCTCCTCTGCTTGTCTACCTTCTCATTTTTCCACAACACCTGTGCAGGTTTCATGTTTCAATCCAGTCCCTGAAAAATAAATGCAGCGCTCCAATCTCTTAATCCAGGCGGCTCCACGCAGCCAGGTTACATGACACCGCCTCGGCCGCGCTGATGCCCAGACGGCGGTGAGATTGGTTTGATGAGGGACTTTTCCAGGTGAAGACTTGCGTCGGGCTACTTTATACTCTGAGTAACATCCTGGTTTCCATTTGAGATTGGTGAAAAGTTCAGCGGATTGATTTTACGTGATCGCATGTGTCCTCACAAATATGGCCTTGAGAACGTGTGTTTTCGGATGATACCTTATCCATGGCAATCAGTCTGACCTCCACTCTGAGTGAGCGGGTCTCAATGATTAATGGATCTGCCTCCGTGCTCGGTTGTCAAGGCAACACGAAACCCGATAGCCCTCAGGAATTTGTGAGCCTGCACCTCAAAGTAAAACTGAGTGTGCTTGCTTGTGTTTGGGGACGGTGGGTGGGATGGAGATTTAATGTACCCCTTAAAAGGATGCTTTTTTTCCCTGAGAAACACAACAGTTTGTGCACTTACGCTTGAGAAACAGTAGGTAGGATCATAAAGGTGTGTACATGTGGAACTGGGATCTTTCTCACTATGCAATAGATGGTGATGATGGATGAGAAATTTTGGGGCAGTTTTGAGCTCAAAGTGCCACAGAAAAAGCCCCAATAAAAGGCCTTCACCTCCGATTCAAACAATGATTGGGTCCGTATAGTAAACAGTTGGAAAGTATCGCTGTATTACAGAGTAATGACTCTATGTTTCTTTTCACCATTAACTCAGGAGTTATCACCTTCCTTCGCTTAATGTAAAGCAATTTCTAGTTACAAGTAGCATCCGACTTACGACCGGTTGGTTGGAATGATCCCGGTCGTAGTCAAATTGGACGTAAGTCGAATGCCATTGAAAATAGCCGACACGAGGGTTATAGTTACTACTGTAGTGGTAGATGGCTGTGTGAGAGTGAGATGCTGGGATACTGTGCTGCCATGACTGTTGTATGCGATGCTGCTACGTGCTGCGGTGACATTGAATAAAAACAAAGCATCTACTGGCTGTGGGTGTAAGTATGGGTGTTACTTATATTATCTAATGAGAGAAACTGCAGAGCACGAGTCCACACATAAACATGTAAGTAGATTTAGTTACGCAGTTGAGAACAAAGCTTTCTCTTGGTTGCCATGAACCTAAACAGTGAGTGTTGTGTTGACCCAGGCATGATGATTTAACACCTGATATCTCCTCAGTGACTGTAAATGTCTCGTATATTTAATGACCAACCAGACACACAAGTCTAGAAGGGGTTGCGCACAGCTCGGTATGAACGTGTGTTGATGAGTAAATCCATGTTAACAAGATGGCAGCTCCTAGATGGAAGTGCTCATCACCTGACCCGGCGTCTTCACGGTGATGCTAATGTCTGAGAGGCCACTTAGCGCTTATTGATCAGGGGTCTTCAGCGTGATTAGTGAGGCACACACCTCATGGCCATAAGCGCATCATTAAAGATGTCCATTCTCTTTCAGAGGTTGGTCCAACCTAGTTTTGCCAACTGATGTGATAATGCTGTCGTGCTCACTGAACAACAGAAAATACTCACATGACAATAAACGTGGGAGTAAACATGACACTGTCTCAAAACAGATGGAAGGGTTGAGAGTACTAGGAAGTAAGAGTATGGAGACACCATTCTTTCTCACTCAGCTACGTTGCTCTAAACTCGGCAAGTCTGAGCTGGTTTAACATTGACACGGTACAAACCTTTGACAGTGACAGAGAAACCAAACTGATGTGATGTTTGCAACCTAAAAAAATTCAAGTACTATATGGAAGTCACATGACTTGAGGATCATCGGTCTGGTATACTCATTTATCCAAGTGGGGGTAAGAGCTAGCAAAGGTCACAAGTGAAACGGCTATTATTGCAAATACCATTAACATAGTGTAAAATAATGGCATTGAATCACCACCAGTTGAAAGTTGTGAGGTGACTTGTCCAGTCCAAGAGACATGACACTCGACCAGACCCCTGACCAGTGAAGTTTTCAGAAGTCAACGTAGCAGATTGTTGCATGGCTCCCACAGAATATCACAACACATACATACGTGCCCAAAAATGTGTGCGCAGTATTAAAACTGCCTCGTATTTGATTGGGAGACAGATTATATTATTATTATTATTCGACAGAGTCATTAAAAACGTCAAGCAAAATGACAAAACTGCACACTGCAGTTTCCTTCCTTGACTCAAGATGAAATAGCCATGCGACTTACACCCATGCCAGTGGATCAACTAGTCAAAATCCTTCATCAACAAAGAAAACACTAAATAAGCGACATCTACAGACCATAGTGTTGCACTTACAAGAAAAGAATGAGCCGAAAATGAGCAGAAACAAGTGTTTTCAGAAAGCACAGATTTCAAGTTTTTTCAAGCCTCAACTGATGGTCTGATAAATGTTTATAAATGGTCCAAGATGTTGATGGATGGATTATGAATACTGAGAACACATAAAAAATAATGGGGAACGATGTCTGACGGAGCCACCTGTGTGTATATAGACAATATGTTGGTGATTATTCTTTGTTTTATTGCGGTATTTCGACTATTATCTCTTGAATGATTCCATTCATAGACCCTTGTTGTTAAATACATGAATAAGTATTTGGAAAACAACCTTAATGTACCATTTACTTAAGGGGAGTCTTTCTAAATTGCTCACAGATCAGAAGCGTTGGTGTATCTAAACTGTCATTTCATAATGTTGTCTTCCATGATGTTCTCCAGCAGTGATGCCAGAACTAAGGTATTATTATGTGGATTCAGTTCTCGCCGGACCAAAGTTCAGAACCTGTTCCTGATTAATGCTGGGTGTTCTCACACTGACAGATAGTGATCAGACAGCAGCGGCACTCTAGCTATACCGCGTGTGTGTGTGCGCGTTCGCATGTCGGTGTCTGCGTTGAAGTGCGTACATGTTGAGTGACAGACGCAGCGGGGGTATCTGTGACAGTGTGTCAGGCATGTAAACCCACCCTGACCTGGTCTACTCTGGACCCCCAGGTCCCCCAGCATGTACACACACACACCATGCTGTGGCTGCTCTAGTTTCCTGAACTTCCTGCTTTCTCACATCAGTTGACTTTCTGTACCACAGTGAAGATGTGTTGAGCAGCAATGGTACCAACAATATAACACAGTAATAGTGAAGTCTGTTGTTGGACTTGAAATCAAGAAAGCGGCTCCCAACTTTGTTAATGCTGATTGTTGTTACACCACAGAACTACACTGAAAAAAGAAGTGAAAAGCTGAAAGCTGAAACCTCAACTGTGACAATCATAAATCATTTGAATTTATGTTTATGTATTTGTATGTATCTATATGTATTTTAGTTCATGAATGATCAGACATTCCTAGGTGAAAGATAAAATCACGTTTCACAACCACATAAAGTGTTTACTTGGACACACAGCGTGGATCTTCACCACCAAAGCCACAACTGTGACTGGCTTGTAAGCCATGTTAAGCCATGAAGTCGGACATAATTCATTAACATCACCAGGCACCTTAAACATAAGCTAACAAAACACCCATGAGCTTGACCGTTAGCAACGGCTGTGTAACTTTAGAGATGTTCATGAACATCCATTCGGCAGCGCAGGTCATGATATCAGCACCCATTGTAGATCTGATATCATGATTCAGGTGAATTTTACATTGGTATTTATTAAATTTATTTAAATCCCACAAGAACAATTTGGCCCCTGTGCCCGGCACTTTACCCTTCAGATGTGAAGCATAATTAACTTTTTAACACACAAGATGTTGTGAATGTATTTATCACAGAAATGATAAAAACTTTGTCACTGTGACAGCAATTTGACACATTATTAAACATAGAATGAACAGAGAGCTATCCCATAGCTCACCCTCACCCTCAGCTATGTCTTTACTTCACATGTGGGGCTGCCAATGCGTGAACATGCGAGGCAGCAGGCTGCCTTTTAAGCAGTATAGGATGCAAAAAAAGGTGACTTTCCCAGCGTCAATATATGGCTCCATGGTAGTGAGGATGTGTTGCAATCCTCGGTTTGTTAATGACTTCTGAAATGACAATTCAGTTTTGCCCATTAACTCAAAATCTATCTCAGGGACCTGGAGATAAATTCTGACTTGTGCCTGTAATATTTGGATTAAAGAGGGCTCCTCCCCCTCCCTCTTTCTCTTTTCATTCAGCTTCTTCTCTCTTTTAAATGTGACACACAAGGTTGTTGTTGAGGAACAAGTTAGATCTCCGCTTCTACACTCTGTTAGAGAGTCCAATGTGGAACTGTTGCAGAAGAACATGAGAAAGGCTGTGACTGCAGGTGTAATGCGTTCACGAAGGGCAGCCTGTGTTTGTCCATTAGCTTCTCTAAACACCACAAAGCCCTCATTATACAATATTTCCAACCTCTGAGGGCAAGAGCAACATGAAATCATGCTGGAATATCTGACAACATCCAGTCAATTTACAAATATAAAGACATCTGTGTGTCGACTGAGAGAGTTGCAGACTGAGATGTTTGTCTTGGCAAGTGAGTGCAAGTATACGTATGTGTGTGTGTGTGTGTGTGTGTGTGTATACACTGTACCTACTCAGAGAAATGATAATTGTTGGTGATGTTTTCAAGTGGCCGTCTCAGAACTTTAAACAAATATCCTCTGAGGGCGAAGGCTGCCGGCATCAGAGTGGTGGGGAGAACTTGGACTGAAGTGTGAGATACGTGTCACATGCTCATTAAAGTGTAGTGTTGTTCCAGTTCACACATGAAAAGTGAAAAGCTTGGTGAAGCATCTTCAGTTATGAGGATGCTGCATCTGTCTGCTGTGGTAGGGAAAGAGCTGAGCCAAAAGGCAAAGCACTTTGAGTATGGGCTGTTAGGGAAAATACCTAGGACTTGCTGTTGCATTGGGACCATCTTGGAGAGCAAGAGGAGGTTCCTGTGGAGCCCATACTGATGAGAGGAAGGACACAGAAGGACAGCTCCAAAGTCCACTCATGACAGTAGAAAGAAGCATTGACTCCGAATCTCTCACGCAAAAAGTAAAAGATGAATTCTTCAGCCCGTCAGATAGTTTTGCTCCATCATCCTCAGCATGTGCTAAATAGATCTGGTGTCGCACGCAGACCCGCTGAGAATCCAGCTGGGCGGATCAATGATTGGATCTGTCGTTCTGCAGAAGGCTATTTAGTTCAGCGGTATTATGTTTAACTCCGGGTGTCAGGCCGTCTTTCACACTCCCGTCCTGATGAGCGGCTGAAATGATTCATAATCACAACAGCCGCATGTCTCCCCTCGGATGGTTTCGGCAGCGGAAAGGACGAGCTTGGCAGCTCTGACCGCAGTGTCACCACAACAGAGCGACGTCACAGTCAGGCCAATATAGGTCTCCGCTTGTGGGTCTCAATCTTCAGACACTGACAGATGAGCCTGCACAGTAGACCACAAACCAGCTGGATAGTGAAAGCACCATTTAGTATAATTGTCATGATAAATATTCAAGTTATCAGCTTCTGATGTCAACCATCATTTGGACCAGTAGCTGAACTTGGTCGACTGAAACTCTGATTACATGGAGGTGCTAGCGTTCCCATTAGCTGCGTTACCTTCTTTATTGTAGACACTTTACAAGTATAGGAAGCGAGGAATGGCAGGAGGCTACAGTCCATCCAGACCAGAACCTCCCGTCACAGGAACAGCTTCTTCCCCTCGGCTGTCAAACTGTTGAATTCATGATCAGCCTTTGTTGTTTGTGGGCTATTTCATTTTATTTTATATATTTCTATTTATTTTATTGACAGCACTTTATTCCGAAACACTTTCCCAGTTGGTGGGATCCCTGCTGACCATGGCAATAAATTTGATTCTGATTCTGACGAAGATTTTGAAGTATTAAAGCCCCTCAGTCCAACTAGAGCGCTGTTTTTCAAACTTATTTAAGTCACGGCACAAAAAATCCTGTGGCAAACCATCAAAGGAACCTAGGCCAAAGCGCAGTTGCGTCGTGCCCAAAGTCCTGTAAAAAACCCCTTTTAATTTGTGAAAAAATTGTAGATACTGACACTGTGCTATTTTGCACAAATAATTATTATATTATATATATTATTATATTATTTTAAATAATTGTTTTGATTTCATCACAATCTCTTATGTATGATTTTTTTTCTACTTTGGGGAATTTCCAGACAAGTCTTTAACATTCTTGACCTCGTCTTCATAACCATCATTCTTTACCCACTCACATTTTGGAGCGCATTTATTTGGTCCTACATGTAGTTTATAAGTAACTTTTAAACCACAAAGAAAACTTTGATAGTCTTTTAGTGTCAATGAAGTTTTGAAGTGAGACGTCACATTAGCCGTCGTGAAGATGGTCAAGTTTGTGGCACATCAGTTTTAAAAGTAACTCGAAGTTGTACAGTGCTTCTTCACTGTTGATGTGTGTGTGGGAAGAGAGCGTGTGGGTCTGTCCAAGTGATGGACGAACCCACACATCAGCATCGATCTCTAGCGTATAGAAAGAATGTGACCAAATCCACGTAGTCTCCTCACCTTGGCAGGTCGCCAACACATTCTAATTGTTTATGCTTTAACGCTTGTTCTTGTTGCTAACTAGCATTAGCTTACACTTCCCAAACAATCAATTTAGAAATACAAACAAGTCTGTAAAACATGGTGGCAACTTCTTCCCTCAATTATTCTGTTTTATTCAGACCTGACTTGCCACAAATGCTTATTTACTGTACCGCAATACAAATAACTCACCTCATACTGATGGTGTCATCGGTGAAATACATGAAAGGATCCAGTTCTACTGTGCAGCTCATTTGTTTGGAGGAAACCGAGTGCTTCATGATAGAAGATGACACTACTTCCTCACCCTCATATAGGGTCAGTACGACGAGCATGATTCTGGTTTCACTCAAGGTCACCTCTAGCCAGTCCCAACAAATAGGGGAAAGAGACACGGGACACCCTGGACAGGATTCCAGTTCATCACCACGAAAGACAACTACCCTCCTGCTGGCCCAATTTAGATTCCTCTATTTCCTCTAACGTGGAGGCCTACGGGAGCAAAGTTTGATCAAAACTTAGTGTTAATTTTTGTGTGAAAACCGCAGGAGACAGTAAGAGACGACTAGACACAGTTCAGACCAAAGATGGAGGCTAAATAATGATGAGTGAATGTCAGCAGCGGAAGCTCAAGTCCTCAGCTGACTGTGCACATGTGGAAAATCCTCAGTTCAACTCTGGCCATACGTCCCTGCGTGAGTGTGTGTGAGTGGAAATGAAAGGCAGTGAGCGGAGTGGGGGTCTCGCTCGGACCAGACTTCGCCCCCTAATCAGGTTACATGATTAATGAGGGGGGGAAATGGGCTCATGTTGTATTAAGAAAATGTGTGTTTGAACCCAAAGCGGCGGCTAATGCATCAGCCATCGACTGGACACCTGAGAGCTGGGCTCTGCTGCGGCGTTAGCCCGGTCCCAGCGGAGGGACGGTGCATCGATTCCCCGAAAACTCCCTCGCTCGCTCCTTCTTCCTGTTTCCCTCTCTGTCCTTTACTTATTTCTCTCTTTCTCATTGGACGCAGTTCTTTCACACCTCTTTTGTTTCATTTCATTATCCTTTTCCTGACACTCTTCACTTATTTTGTGGTTTGCAATCTGTCTTTCTCCTCTTACGGTGCTCTCCACTGTACTGACACACGCGCGCACAATAGCGTCAGTGTGTTCTGGCTCCGGGATTCAGGGGGTTTGTGATTTAGGGTCGAGTCTGGCATCAGAGTGATGGCAAACACTGAACCTAAACACGGGCAGTCATCCGATCTGTACCAACCACAAGCTGGCCTGATATACTAGCTAACGCTGCGCCACAGAGTGTGTAAAACATCCTGAGGTCTTTCTTTTTTTTTCCAAGAACCAGTGAGGAGAAATATTGCTGCTGCCTGTTTTCCTCACAAACATATTCTTCCTTCACAGTCTTGCTGTAAATGAATTCAGTAATCGCAGGTGTGTATTGTTGGGATAAAAATTGAATTTTTGAAGTAGTTCTGGGATTGTTTTTGTCCTTTGTTTATAATCAGCTTTGTTCATTTTTATATTAATTTGTTCAATGTCCATGCATAAACTTTTATTGGTGTAATTATTATATTATTATATTGTTCTTATTCTGTTGCAACTTCTGATGCTAAACGACAGTAGCTTTGAATCTGCTCAAACATCAGTGCATCAAACTCAAATTGCCTTAATTTAAAATTTTTCTGATGTTGAACATGACCTCTGCATTGCTGCAGTGGGCTATTCTGATATTTTTACTTATTTTTGCATCTTGCATTCATGTTACATAAGTCAGTATGTGATGCATTTTAATTTATTGTTCAATGTATTTAAAAGGCTCTAAATTAATAGTTAATAGAAGTATCATTAAAAATGAATAAACAATGAACAAAAATGCTCATGTCAAAACAAAAAAAATATCCCAAAATTGTATCCAAAACCATTTCATTTTAATTCATGAAATTTAATTAAAATTGCTATTTTTATTTAGCATGGAGGAAAAGTGACCAACACTAGTGACGTAATGTTTTAGTAAAAATATCATTAAAGTGCCAGGCTTGTCAATCTATAAAATATTCATTTGCGTTCATTATTTTATTTTTTTTAATCTATCTAAAAAAAAAAGTATTTTCATCAAAATTAAAGAAGCTAATCTTCTGCAAAGAAAACAAACAAAATATGAAATGACTAAACTATACTAGATGATAATCAACACCACCACTTTTAAACCCAGGAGGAAAGAGAAAGTAACACCTTGTGAAGCTACTGTCATAGTTCTAGATCCCTGCTTTAGGATTAAAGGTCAAGGGACCAGGAAGTTATGATGGAGTGAGAGGAAACTTCCCTCTACCGCTCCTCTCCGTGGCCTAACCGCCACAGTCCCGTGACCACGGCAATTTATGAAAAATCAGATGGTGTGTTTGCGCGCCTCAACTGAACCATCATCTCCAATGAGATAGTTTACTCTGAAAGGCTGAGTTATGGACTCGCTTCACAAAAGAGAAGTATGAGGCGTCCATTAAAACAAAATAACCCGCGGCTCCAAGAATCAAAGAGTGCAAAAATAAATACGAAGATCATCAAGTCAGAGGCGACCACAAGAATCGCCGGAGATATGGAAACAAACCTGCAGTATGTAGACAAACCATTAGCATTCCATGTCATCAGCGACAGTGATTCTCCCGCACACCCATTGACATGCATGTAAACACACGTATCGCCGTGCGTCCGCACTCATGCCCACTGCAGTGAGCAGATTGTCTGTCTGTTTTTTGTACTCCACTCATATTTTCATATTTTCCCTCTCGCCGTTATAATTTTCTTTGCTGTCAAACTGGCTGCCAAACGTGGAGCAGCGGCTGAGGGAGCCGGCTCAGACTTTCCACTGACGGATTCACAGACGCAGAGACAGTGTGACCCGTGTTTGTTCTCAGGTTCTAACGGAAGAACCCGTCAGACGGGAGCAGTTTTGAGCCAAAACAGCACCTTACACATTCGCATTCACTCCTTCAAAGAGGATCAGTTTTGACTTTTACACCTCCATCAAACCTGTCAGAGTTCAAGAACACAACTTGATCCTAGTGCTTAGGAGGTCATGGGTTCAGTTCCAGCTTGAGACAATGTGGGAGTGGAAGTGTTCTTTAGGGAGTTTCTACATGCTTGACTCCACTTCTGCTGGCCACTCCAGTTTCCTCCAACTGACCAATGACTCCAAGTGTGGTAATGGACTTCCAAACCTGAGACCAGACCAACCAAAGTTGTCTTCGCTCTTTGTTTCGAATCTGTCTGAGGCCTTCAAAGTCTTGGTCTCCGGGTGCTTCGGTCTCGGTCTCAACCATCGACACCAATTGACTCCATCGAGAAAGAAAATGTTTAAGAAATGTGTAGCGAAAAGTTGTGTTATTGAAATATATCTCACCACCTATGTTAATACGATGATTTACAGTTAATGGAGATGAAAGATACATAAACGTGTTGGGCTTAAAAATAAACAAAAAAAACAACCCTTATTTTGTTTAATTGTGAGACTTGAAACTATTTTTAGCATTTGTTTAGTTAACATGTAGCGACAACCTTTCATTGTGTTATCATCTGATACACATCATTTTCACCGCCATTAGATTCATTTCCTGCTAGATTGGCAACAGTATTTTTTTTTCTTTTTTTTCTGCGGCATCCGGTGATACGTTGGCATGTACACATCAACTATTTTGATTTAAAATAGAACCATGTTTTCCCCCCTACCCCCGACACCTAACCATCCAGAACAAATGGCTGACCTTTCCCCGACTCTGCACCAAACTTAAACCTTATTGTAATGATCCAGTTATTTTAACGTTTTCACCCTCAAATCGAGGCTCAGACTCCTTTTTCGTCCCCACGAGGATAGCGGTCCAAGTATACCCATACACACCCCCTATCCCTCCATCATCCCACCCTCCTCCCTGGCCATTATTTATATGACATTACAAAAGCGTGGATGATGTAGCAAGAGTCCACTTCACTCCCCGAACAGGACGGCCGCGCTCCCCTCTGGGTACATTTCCCTTCTGAACCCCATCCCTCATCAAGAGGTCGGAGTTCAGGGGATCCATCACGCTCGTGCGACGTGGAATAGACAGAGAAGGCTCTGGGGATTAGCCACGGCCCGCTGTGTTTACGGCCGTCTGCATTAAGACCTCGCCGCTCCTCAGGCCGATCCGTGACTTATCTACCGTCAGTGAAACCACCGGGGACTTTCCCCACTCTGGAGCCCATCACAGTTTATGTTTAATGATATGGGTCTGTGCTCCACACTGCACTTTAACACTGGCGCTCTCGACACCCAAAATCACACCGGATGGACACCGCAGTTTCAAAGTGTGATTTAAAGAGGAGCAACTACTTCATATGGATTTATAATATGCCACAATATTACAGACAAGAAACTATAGTTAATCCTAAAGATTTAAAACCTCAAAAACATCAAACAAAATTTGGAAATATTGGTGCAGGTGGTGACAAGGAGAAATTACTAAATAAAATCTGCGGTGTTCAAAATTGATAATCCAGAAACAAGGACTGATTTTTTTCCTTCCGGATAAGGTTTCCATGAGGAATGAATCGTGCAACAGAGTGAGTCAAAATTCCAAGACATCCATGTTATTTACATGTTTGCCATCATTGTTCATCTGCAACGTGATACTCTTCAACAGACAGAGCCATCTTGCTTTACAGCCTCTCTTCATTCTGTTGCGTCAACACAGTCGCATGCATTAGCTCCAGCAGTTCGCTTCCTCACACACAGTTGTGTGAAATCTGAAAGGACACTTAACAGCCATTTAAGGTTCAACATGAATACACTACCACTTGGATGCTTCACTATATCATTTATTAACGTCTGAGTGCTTAAATCTCCAGGTCAAAGTGGTGATGATTTGATTGAACATTTATCTGACCTCAAAAATGATGGAATGGAGGAAAATAACAGAGAGACATGATCAGAAAAAACATGGAAAAACAGACACTGTGGAAGGACAACAGGCTGCATGTTTATGTTTTAACTCAATTAATTTCGATTATTTTTCTTCTTAATATTCAGTATCCACCCATATTTTTCTTCTGGAGTTGCTGTCATTGTTGCGTATCATTTGACATATTCCATGCGATCCACTTGACCTCCATCTCATGTTAGTATGGTCTCCCTTTGTTGTCTGTCTCTGACAGAGCTGAGGTTCCCAGCGTGTGGACAGCGAGGAGCAACACCGTCGTCGATGTCAGTCCACTTCGATGATGTCGATCTCGATCATGTCACCTTCAGGTTTGTGACAACATTTCCCACCTCGTGTTCCTCTCCCTCTGCGGCCTTTTCATATGCTAACTCGACGACAAGACGAACCCCACTGTCATATTCGGTGAGACAATGCCTGGCTGGAGTGTGTCCTTCTGTACGTGGCTCCATTAGTTGGTGTTTGGACACCTGTAGGGCCTCAACCTGACGAGGGGGGCCGTCAACGAAGGGCTTTACCAGATCGAGAGATTATCTAAACAGTGGGAGGAAAGCTAATAAAAACAATCCCCCCATTCACTACATTAGCGCTGCATTAAGGGACACAGGGGTCGGAGTGATGTGGCGCTGAAAGCTGAGGCTGGGGTCCGCTGTAGATTATAACTGGTCGATGACTCATCGAGACGTGTTGCTGTATTGGTGAGGTATCTGGGGATGGACAAGTAAAATAAATATTAAAATAAAGCAGAAGTTGAAAATAAAATAGCCCAGATTTAGACATTTAATGAAAAATAATCCAGGTTACCAGTGGGTTCAGTAAAGAGAGGCCGTTCACACAAGCTCGATATTTTTCAAAAGTGGGGAGAAACACCAACGGAAGCACAAGGAAAACACACACAGAAAGCATCCAAGAGTTGCTGGATTCCACCCTGCGACACACGTCCTGTGACACTGCAGCACCAATCACTGAATTGGTCACCTGCCAGCTCGACCAAACAGTGAGGGAAATTTTCAGACCGCTGCACTCATCATAATGAGATCAGAATTTAAGGAAATATTGGCGCGGCGGCAAAATTTGGAAATGATAAAGGTTACAACTAAATATAGAAAAACAAACATAAATAAAGTGGATATATATATTTACATTTTAAACACATTGCCATGTATATTTCCCATTTATGTTTTGCTGGCATTTAAAAATAAATAATAAAAGAAGGGAAAAAATACGATGAAAAATATATATTTTTAATCCTGGTGGAATAATTATTTGGCTCATACAATTTAAAATTGATGTTATTTAAATCATTTAACCTGTAAATAGTTGTATTTATCTCGTACAAATCCATATTGGCACAGTGGAAAGAAAAATAAAGGGAAAAGATAATTATTAGGGAGCTTGTTTAAGAGACAGCAGCATGGATTGTGGCTGTGTGAACCCAAATAAGTGCACAGTAGACGCAGTATTCTCTCGACTGCGGTCCACCATCTTACTCCGTGTGTGTGTGTGTGTGTGTGTGTGTCCTGAGCATAAACTTGATTTCCTCACCATGACATTTATTAACTCCCGCAAGAACGACAGCTGCTGTTATTATTTTTTTTCTCTAAAGCACGGAAAATGAAATCATTTAATTTCCTTCGCATTACCCCGGGTTTTTCTTCGAGGGTGAAGTTTCTGCGGATGAATTAAGGGAAAACCTTTGGCTGCATTAAATCATTTATTTACTCAGCAGAACACCGCCTTTTCCACTGGTGAGCGGCGCTGGAGCTTTTAGCACACTGTGATCCTTTTATACACTGGGTTAATAAACCGGCCCAGAGGTTAAAGGTTTAATTCCAGGAATATTAGCTTGAATAAATCTACTTTATGTCTTCTGACATGTGAATATGTCCAGCATGTTTTCAAAGTTGGCATGTGAATAGCTCTACAATGAATGTATCTCAACAGAGAGCTTGAATGAAATTGGGCGCGTGTGTGTGAGGAGGGGCTGTTTTTAAGCTGATAAGAGTTAGCGAGTCAGTTTGATGTCATTAGGGGATCATTGGTGGTCTCCGCGCTGCGGCGGACACTGCTGGCAATAAGATTTGGCAGGAGGGAATTTGCCACTTATTAAAAACTGCCTGGGCGACGGAGAGTAAATTCATTATGTGCTTCTAATGGCTGAGCAGAGGAGGATTCACCTCAGGCAACTGTGTGTGACTTGGTTTTTTTTTTTTAATGGCGCCTCATAAACAACAGACTGTCGCTTAATTTGCCTGCCACTTTAGAGATTTAGCGTTTATTAAAATGTGTTCCTAAAAGGTGAGAAGCTGAGAGACGGCTCCGGCGACTCCGTCCCACTGTCAATAAGCAGAATATTGTTTTTACTCAGGCATTGGGCCAAAATGTTCAACATAATCCGGGTCACCTGCCAAAAAACTATATCTCTTGTACAAGTGGCAGGTAGTAATGACTATTATCTGTTCCCTTTATAATGACTGGACTGTAAATTCTGTGTTGACCCGCAGCACAAGACAGTTTTTAAGTGCTCAAATGGAGTGATTTGAGCTGTAAGGTTTAAATGGTTCACTGATGTCTCCACTGTTGAAAAAAATACCTTCACACATTCGTATTTAGAGACCCACAACTCATGAGCAGAAAGCACTTTCCTGCTCCTGCAACACAAATGTGATCGTTAAATAGATGGTGGTTTATTTCTAAAGCAGTGGATCCTCACACTATCTCTTTTTATCACACATCATTTCTCTCGGTGTAGTCCTTAACATTTGGGATTATTTACCTATTGGCGATAAAATGCTAACATCTCCCGGGACTCTTATGACTGGTGTCAGCAGTGAAGCTAAGCCACTTTGCCACAAAAATGCCACTCAGTTAAAATAAAATAAAATAAAATAAAATAGATTTATGTAATTATTATTTATGCATTTATTCACTTTTAATTCTCAAAATGTCTGTATATTTTGAGAATTTAGTTTTTAAGTTATGCATAACAATATGGTTACCTTTTTTTTTATTTGTTATATCATGCATGCATCATATCCTGCTCATTATATGGATGTATATTGGAGCATGAGATATTTTTATTTGATTTTTGTTATTGCATATACAACTATTATTACATTATGCATCTTTAAAATGCCAAACACAGCTAAAAACACGCAGGTCCTCACTTATCTAGAGCTAAGTTTTGGGTTCAAATTTCCAATGAGTCACCAACGACTCCCCATTAATAGCTGTTTCAAGGCGTCTGAATGTGTTTGGGAGAATCAACTGCTACGTGACAACAACCAGCTTGAGGCTGCGTTCAGTTGTAAATAATCAGTTCCAGTGACGCACACGCGGGAAGCGAAATATACGTGTGATTGATTTATGTCTTCATCACAGAAACACAGCTGACAGCAGAAGTTTACCTCTTTGTCATTTGTCATCAGAGAAGTGCACTTTAGAAACAAGGCATGTTTGGTTGATCGTCCGAGTCGTCTTGAAGCCCTGTGTTAGCATAAACCAAAAGTGACTCTTTCAGCGGCAGCCACTTGAGTTTGTTTGGCCACGGCGTCCAGCCGAGCGTTTACAGACGGACGGAGAGCTTCTCTTATCGCTCAAAACTGACGGAAGAAGGTTCTTAATTTAACCCCATCAATGCTGGCATGGAGAAACAGGGGACATGGATGGATGGTACCAGGTCCCGAGGAGGGCAACCAAATGGTGCTCATGGAAGAGATGAAGAGGACATGAGGGACTCGTGGAGAAGAGAAGCAGAAGAAGAAGATGGCCTCCAGTGGATCAGGGACCAGACAGTGTGGGCTGACTGGGTTGCAGTACTGATCCGAGATCTATCTGGTGTTGTTGTGTGTTTCAGACCAGAAAGGAATCTGTAACAGTGAAGGGTAATGAGGGGGCGAGAGGAGGGAAGACTGGCACAGGAGCAGACCTGTCAAAAATATATGTCAATAAATACATAAAATAAACCACTAAATATAAGGACTTGTCCCACCATTGTTCCTTTCCTTTGCCAAAAAATGTCATAAGCTCATAGTCACTTTGTGTCTGGGGTCAATAGCTTCTTCCAATGAACCTCAAGTATTTCAGGGGCAAAATGTCAAACTAGTTCTGAAGTGATTTAGACCCGATACCCGGAGTGTGTTGCAGAGCGAACTGAAGCAGCTTTATTTGAAAGTGTAACAAGATCACCACTTCAGCGATATGCCTCCTCCAGAGCAAGGCAGAAATGAAAAGCCAGCAATTCTCAGATTACGCTCTTTTACCGCTGATAAATCATTGTGATTAAACCGCCCCAATATACTTATGGGAGTATGTCAGGTGACCTTTGAACACTTTACTCTTATTTTGAACAATTTGTTGCGCTAGTGGCAGGATTGTTTTTGGATTGTATTGTGCATGTTTATTTTGTATTTTTATGGTAACTCTATTCATTTATTCGTTCAATATATTCATTTTCAACAATAGGAAATCTAGTTTCTGGTGGACTTGCAGATGGGAACCCCACAGTGGGTTGGATCATGGTCCTGAGGGTCAGGGGTTTCCACACCTTGTGCTATGGAGTTGCTCCCAAAAGTGCAGAGACCTCCAGGAGAGTATATTTGTCCCAGTCCCTAGCTACAACTGCTGGTTGTGCTCCAGGAAAAAGTCCGGAATGCTTGATCCCAAGTGTGGCGAGGAGCCTCTGATTATCCCAAGCAGGAGAGGACTCGTCTCCATGTGGGATTTGGCCTTGGTGACACAGGGATTCAGCTGGCACTTCTAGCTTTAGAAAGGGAGCCAGGAAAAAAGGATTTTCATAGGAAAAATAATTACCTGGAAAAACCTGGGGAATCGATTCGAGGAGGTTTCTGGTGAGGATTTCAGACCCCCAGCTTGGGGTCCTCTGGTATCCAGTGGACAGACCTTCACCTTCTTGTGTTGTGTATAAAGAAATTGCTACAAAGTGAAACAGAAATTGCATTCACAGCTCTGCAGCGCCCCCTGGTCCCACCCACCCCTGCTGTGTTGTGAAGTCCGTGTGACCCACAAACAAAGTCTACTGTTGCTGCTGTTTCACATTTACTTCAGAAAAAAAACGCAAACACAATTTCATTTTTTCTGTTCGTGAGGACACAGAGAGGAGACGTTGAAGGGCCAATCAGGAACAGATGCATGGGGTGATGACCCGCCCTGGCGAGCGCGAGTGACGGGAACGTTAAATCAAAAAGTGTGTGTTATATTTGTCAGACGTCTCAGGTGATGCAATAGACGAGGAGACAGAGACGTGATCGACCTCTGACACCTTGCTTCATGATGCCTCTCTCCTTTTCACTGTCGTCTCCCTCACACACGCTCTCACACAAGTGGTCTTTTCTTTTTACAGTGAAGCCATGAGGAGAGAAGAAATTAAATTATGGCAGAAACAGATCCTCGATTTGTGATGTGGCTCTCTGCAGGATTCTCCGCTGGTAGACAGAAGAGGCTGCAGATGGGCTTGGAGCTTTTACCCTTCCACTCTCCTTCCCCAATCACCCCCCTACCACGCTACCACCCACCACCACTGTCCTTCTTTGGACGATCAGATTTCCCTCTTTCCATCAGTGGGAGAGTGGATTGTTCTGATCAATGGCAGGAAACCAGAGGATGGGAAGAAAAGATGTGAAATAGAGATTCCTCAGCGTCAGTGTATCCTCCTCCAAGGAGTCGGGAATCATTTTATTTCTTCCTTTAGGTTTCTCCATCTTCAACCTTGCAAATATAACTTGAAAGATTGCACACTGCGGAATGTTTTGCAAGGAGACAAACCATGGATTGGGGGTGATTTATTATGATTCCAAAGGCAAATTAAAACAGCTGCCAGTTGTTGGAGACGCAAGTGCAAAACTGAGCAGATATCGCTGCCTCATGAAGCCAGGAGCTGCGATATCGTACCACAGAACACTGGCCCTTTATTCACAAAAATGTTGGGGTTGGATGCAGTGAAGAAAAATGAATGGTATCCAATCGTCTCTATAGCTTTGTGGCAGAACTACCACCTGCCATGGTCAGTGGGGATCCCACTAGGAAAGTGCTTCGGCATAAAGTGCTGTCAATAAAATAAAATAAAATAACTAAGGCTGATCACGAATTCAACAGTTTGACGGACGAGGGGAAGAATCTCTTCCTGTGAGGGGATGTTCTGGTCTGGATGGACCGCAGCCTCCTGCCAGAGGGAAGAGGGACAAGCAGTCCATGACCAGGGTGACAATCAGATCAAATGTTGTCAAGTTGATCCCAGAGCGACAGCTCTCTGTGTTGCTTGTTGGCATATTACGTTTTTAACTGAATCATAATTTCCCGTCCTCGGCATATCCCGACCCCCTGCGCCGTGCATGGCTTAAAAAAAGGAGGGGTTCAGGACAGGGTTTAGCCATGTTTTAATGGAGTTGATCTTAACACAAATGATAAATGCCTGGTTATCATACAGTGGAGCGCTGTGTACTAGAGTAAGTAACAGTGCAGCTTGATACTCCAAAGGTTATAATGAAAGAAGACATTTAAAAAATCACTTAACTTAAGCCCTTACAGTCACAAGTCCCTGTCAGGAAAATCCCTTTCCACTTTCCACGCCACATTGCCTGTGAGCTTGTTTGGGTTTGTTTAAGGAGCACCTGGGAAAGGGCTGTTGCACAGGGACACTACAGACCTTCACGCAGGGAACCAGGCCTTTAACATTTCGATCATCTCCACTATTTCCTATCTTCATTTCCTGCCCCACTGTAAAGGCCCCCCCCCCCTTCAGAGAACTGTCACCAGCCACCAGTGTAATTCAACACCTCATTATTGTGCCTTTGTGATCCATTTGGCAAACAGTGCACGTTCTACTTACTGCTCCCTTGTGGGAAAACTATTATAATAATAAACAGAATTCATTTCTTTCTCAGCTTTATGCAAATATCAGACATATTGCTTTGCGTCCCCGGGGAGTCCGGCGTTGCACGAGCACCAGCAAGACTGCGGCACACACTGCAAGACAAGTGCTTGAAAAATGAGTTTCCCTGTAAAGTTCATTAATGTAACTATTTTATTATGTTTTATTGGAAACGTTTCATGGCGGTGATTCGTAAAGACATTTATTAACTGAGTGATTTTGTGTCCCGCATTAGATTAGGGCGTATTAAATTGCAGCTTTGTTATGAGACCAAAACTGATAACATTAGAAAGGTAAAACTTCATTACAGTAAAAGGATTTCAGGAGCGCAGTCTTGAGCGGGACAATAGTAAGACGGATTATTTCCCTCTGGTTCTGTGAGGCATTCACACACGTGTGTGTGTTTGAATCAAGCGTCCGTCATGTGTGTTTCTGATCTGTAGTGAGCCGACCGCTGAGCCTTCACACCGGCTGGCTAACTCTTCACTCCTGTCCAAACAGAGCTTTAAATTGAATTAAGACTCCATGCTGCCGTCCCCGCTGAGCCCCGTAGCCAACGCCTCTAACACCCGGCACTCACCAGGAACACCCCGTCACACACTCATCAACTTCAGGTGCCCAGACAGCATTGTCTGACAAATATGAGCGCAGAATCCACCGGCGGCCCAGTTTGGGTTTGACTCAGCCTTGAGACTCTGTTGAGGCTAATTCACAGCAGATGAAACTGAGACGATGATACTTTTACAGTGTTCATGACAGCTGCAACCTTTTTGGAACGTTTGTCCAAAAAGTAAGTTACGACGCTTGGATCCCTCTTTTCTACTCCACGATGACTAGAGTACAGGGTAAATGTTTTGGTGGAGCATAACATTTTCTAGGAGCAAATTTATCGTGCATAATAGTTGTAAATTGTAGTGTGTTCTACAAGTATTCTTGTGTTTCCAAGGTTCCACCTGTGAAGTAGGAGATCTATAGTAGGTCTAAATACTGTAATAAAAGAACATCAACCCAGCTCTACTCAGCAATGACTCAGCTTACAAATAAAGAACAAACTGAGCAACAAGAACTATTAGTGAAACTGTCAACCAAACCAAAGAAGCAACTGAGCAGGAAACCAACGAAAGGACAAGTGAAATAATCAACCCAGAGATGGATCAACGACAGAGCCACCCTCAGAACACACCCACCAAACCATGTGAGAAGCAACAAACCAAGTAGCACATCACATCTGTGGGATAATTCATCTGCAATTCAAACCCAGGTTTCCAGAGAAGTTCAGGACAAGATTCAAGATCAAAGATCGGATCGGAGTCTGGCTCATTTGAGTTCACATATTGAACCTTTGACCCTTGACAGAGTCAACACCCCCAAAAAAATATTGATGGTTGCCGTTCTCAGTTGGTGGACCGATTTGTCTGGTTAATTCCGATATTGACCCAGACAATAGCAATAGCAGGTCTGTGATGCCCTTAGATCTCCTGGGCTGCGCTGAGTGGATCAGCCTATCCTTCACCCAGGGGCAGGAGCGACGTGCTGAACCTGCTCGTGACAGGGATCGGGGAACTATTTCCAATGAAAGAAGGATTCCCAGTAAGCACATGTTTGCATCGATAAAGTTGTTTTGTACATACTGCCCATCGCTACCGATTGGATGGTTTGGTGAGGTCTTCAGATCGGCCCCATTTGACCGAGTGCCAGTCCTGGCGGATCAAACTTGACCGTGCAGAGGACGGGAAAGCTGTAGCCAACATTAGAATAGTTGAAAGGGGAGCTGATACATGGAGGAACCAGCCTTGGACCCACCAACCGACATCCATCAAGTGGATGGATCCGCAAAAGAACCAGCACCTGAGGCTGAAGAAAACAGTCCATCTAATGGAATGGAAACAATGAAAGCAATGGCTCAGACAGTGAGAAACGAATAATAATGGCTAGTTGCAGCTGATGTTTTCTGGAGTCCATGACCCGTTCAGCACATTAGAATAGTTCCTGTTTGTTCCCACACACAGCTTCTTGGATCCCCGTGTGATAGTAAGCAGCTCCTGACGGTGTAGAAGAATGAGCCAACCGCGAGCGCCACACTCCTCACTCTTCTGCGTGTCAGTGCTCTGTGTATTCCGTCCGCGGTCCCTGACGTGCGCTGCTGGCAGTTCAAGTCCTTCTATTAGAAATCATGTTAAAACAATATTTTTGAAGTGCGAGTCATTAATCATGCTGCTGACATCGGCTCTGGACATCGTTGACAAGTAATGAGCGTGTTAGTAACCTTTAATACATTCGGGCTGCTGTTCGTCAGCGGGGTAATTAGCATGCTGCCGATGGCGGGATGAAAATATTCCCCGCGCCGTCACGCAGCGCCATTACGTCTCATAATTGGACATATTGGCTTGATTTCTGATATGAAACAAGGGTCCAGAAGGTCAACGTCAGCCGAACAATTCCAGTCATCTTCATCCATCAGGTCAAAAGTATGTTCCAACATCAGAGGGATTTTATTGATCTTTTCTGCAAAGGCAAAACATGTCATACATGTCATGGAACATCAGCTACAACTACAACACTGTGACACACATTAAAAGCACTAAACAGCCCTGATCTGCCCTTTCACTTGCCACGTCCTTGAACAAGGGAATAGAAAGGGTCGAACATTTGCAACTGGTTTTTAAGTTCCTACAGTGGTGGCAAAAACATGAGGCTACAATTGCAAACAATTTCAATTATTGTTTGAATATCTTGATGGACACTATTGTTTTTTTGTCACAATTACAGAAATTATTTTTTCTGTTTTGAACAGGGCTCCTGTGTCATTTTTACATACACATTCACCAGAGTATTCAAAAGTATGTAAATATTAGGGCTGTAAAAGTGAGAAAATATTGACAGTTGTGTAAGTAACCATACAGTATTTAAGTGTGTATAATTTTTAAACACAAAAACTGCTCTACTATTATTAGTTTGTTGTTACAAAAGCTGCATTTTTCATGAAATTTAGTATATTCTGTTACAGATGTCATTGATAAAAAAAAAAATCTCAATTTTCTTCATCACAAAGACACATTCATAGTTTATTAAAGGGAACAATTGAGAAAAATATATCTTTGCTGCCTTATATTACAGCCTATAAAGTTGTTTTTTCTCTTTTCACTCAAAAAAATGTTATTCTATTTTATAAAGTTTTGAATACAGTGTACTAAATATTGGGTATTTGAACTAAAAGTCATTTCAGCAGAGTTCATCTTTATCAGTCTTATCAAAGAGACATATTAATATTTGCACAGCAATGCAGTAGATGTGTGTCATGTCGCACAATTGCATTAAAATGAGAGGTTAAAGTTATTTGATAAAACATCAAGAGAGGGTTCTGCGTGACTGTCACTCATGTATGACTGAGCGTCTGGCTCATAATGAGAGTTAAGTGGTGTGTGAGACATAACCTTGGCTTGGGGACTGCCCAACAGGTTACACTGTGTGTGTGTGTGTGTGTGAGTCAGTGCAACAAAACACCAGGCCTTTGTCTGAGCAGACTGCTACCTGGATGCTTTAAGAGCCATTCTGTCTGGTTCTTAAATATTCATTGTGTCTTTCTTTTTTTTGTCATGTATTTTTGGGATAATTTACTGCTTAAAGTTGTATCTCTTTTTAGTAAAATACTACTGAACATTTCAGGTTCTTGACACGGAGGTCCCCTGAAGACTTTGGTTTAATTGTTTAAAAAAAACAGCACATTTTTTTTGCGACAGTCTTCAGAGTGAACGCTGTGTGTTCAGTGTGTGATTGTTTGTTGTGATCCCGTAATGAAGCCCTGCGGTCTTCTCTCACTAATCAGCCTCTCATTCTCCCTCCGTGCGCTCGGATCAGGTGTCGGTTTGTGGGCGGGGCGGCGGGCGAGGAGCTGCCTTTTGGCCTTTGCCTCATGTGACACGCATTCCCCGTCGCTCTGGACCAACACGTTAGCATGCGGCTCCACTATCAATCAGCCAGTCGACTCCTCTCATTCCTGGCTGCATCTGTCGCCTCATGTCGACCTCGAGGTGCTGAGACATGTGCAGCAAGTGAGGAGGTCATAATTGTGCAGATCTCAGTCAGCCACGATGGGAAATCAGGAACGCAAAAGCTTGAAGAAAAGTGTTGTCAAGTGGAGTCACCACACCATGAAAGAATTCTTCAAAACAAAAACCATAAAATTACACTTTTGACTCATACGATCCTTCTCAGGAGTAGAACGTAATGAACCTGGATGGTCTTTCACTACACGAGTTAAGTTTCTAAAAGACAAAAATGAGTGTTTTGTCGTCCCATTAAAGCAGTGTGTTTGGGTCCAGAGAGCAACAGCGAGCAGCAGTGGCTATAAGAGGCGTGTAATACGCTCAAATAGGCCAAAGTTGTGTTTGGAGAATTGGTAATTACTCACATCCCTTTCTGGCGTGGGGAACACTAACCAGGTCTCCCTTCTGCCACCACTCACACACAACATTTCCATCGCACAAACATGGGTAAGCCACAAGTCACGGCCAGCAGGAGTCACTTTCTTCTGGTCAAGAGAAGTCTTCAGAAAACTCATCTGCTGTTCCAGAAAGTCGCCAGTGATGTTTTGGATTTAGAAGACGGTTAGTTTGGAAGTTTAAGTGACGATTTAAAGACACCTGATGTGAAAAAAAAGTAGGGTGCGTGGCAGGGTCACACCCAACACACTCAAAACCACAGACAGTGGAGAGTCACCAGTTAACCACATTATGTTTCAGTATGTATCAGAAGTCTAGAAAAAAGCCACACAGCTGCTGGGGCAACTGAGGGGATGGAGTTTGCTTGGCAGAGGAAATGAACCAAGGAGTTCAGCGCTCACCACCACTGCACCATATTAGAGAGCAACTTAAACCTGAAATATGGTAAAAAATAAAGGCTAGACAGCGAGCTAAGACACATTAACCGCAGCAAGTCAAACCTAAAGTATACACTCTGACCCCACCAATATTAATTCAATGTGCTCCGCACTGTGACGACACCCATGGCGACTTATCATGCAACTGTAGGTGAAGAAATTGACAAGGAGGTGGAACAATGGGGTACAGCAGGTTTGGAAGGGGCTGTCCTTGGCATCAGCACGGTGCAGTAGCGCTTTGTGCTGCAGCTTCACAACGCTCTTCCCACAGACCAACACCATCAAACCCGTTCTGGATGTCCCTCGTCTCTGACCCCGGGGAGCTGGGACAGCCTCCTGCCTCTCATGCTAGCTTCAGCAGTGAAACACGTCTGGGCGACTCGGCTCTTGACTGCGAGCCAATCAGCAGAAGCTGAGTGTGTTTTGGGTGAGAAGGTCACAGACGGCGGCGAGCTCCTCTCCACATTTTTCACCGGCTCCGGCACTCCAACGCTCCAAGTCAGACCCGACCACAATCCCACATTCAGCGCAACACGACTCTATTCCTCCCTCATAATATTGACTCTGATAATGTTTTCATCACTCCAGATCAGATGAGCGAGCGACAGGACGACTTATGTTCACGTTACCTTTTTACCTCTAGAACCAATAAAGGACGGTCTTTCACGAGCGCCGCTCATCAGGACGCGTAAAAGCCCGACGCTTTCAGGGAAATGGACGTGAAAATATACAGAATTGGCCGTAATTATATGTGAAGGTTTATTTAAGTTTGGTGGGGGTGGTGGTGGGGGGGAGACGGACAGACAGACCTCCAGATGAGCCCGGCCTGCGTGAATGTGTGCGCTTGATGATGTTGTCTGGGCCAATCTGCCGGAGTGAATGGTTTGAATTTACTGGCCTGCGACAGTCAAATTGTCCTAATCACTGAGTAAACAGATACTTCCACAAGCTATCAGGACACACGCGCCAACAAAACTCCCTGAATCCCGAGGTGAAAGGGTGAGAAAACAGGAGAAAACTTTCACTCTTAATTGTTGTTTTCCTTCTTATTCTGAAAAACACACGGGGTCATTATTCCAAAGTGCCACTTTCGTTCGGGGGGAATGTGTTTGAAAGAGGTGTTTCGCCCGGCAAGTCGGAGGGTCTTTCACTGGCAGCGGTTTTCACCTAAATTGAAGCTGAGAGCCGGGGATGGATAGAATTACACACCCCGTGCCCCTTTCTTGCCTCTAATCTGAGCCAATCTGCAAACCGTATGGTGCTATATTTCTTTACATGTGTCGGGTCTTACGATAGGATGACGGCTGATGAAGATAATCCACTCAAATGAATTAGATTTCTTGGCAAACGCGTCGGGCAGACGTGACTCCGCCGGCTTGTGTAAACACTTCATTAAAAAGTACAGTCCTCAAATCTGGACGTAAAGGCAGCAACAAGCAGGCGCACAACACAGGACATCTGCCAGCGTAAGCTCCCGCCAATTACAGCACATTAAGTTTCATTCAAGAGTAAATCACTCTGTCAGGGTGATTTTTCAGTCGACGTGTGTGTTTTTAAATCGAATTACCTGAAGGCTGTTCTGTGTTAGACACCAAAGCGAGAGGTGATTTGGAGCAGCCACGCCTCCTCGTCGACAGTGTTGGAAATCAAGGTTAGACAGGTCCACGTTGGGTTCATCAGTGATTTAGAGATGAAGCTCAGGCCAGCGCGGAAACCCAACACCCGAGTGTCGAGTGTCCGCCGTGCCTGCTTCACGCTGGAACTGCATGTCTGGAACAGGAGAGCGGAGATACCGTGTCATGAGAAGCTCTCGAGAGGACAAGATCTGGCACAAAGGAGGCTGGATTTGACAGGTCCATGAGGGAAATGTCAGACATCCCTCCAAGCCTGTCTCTTCACATGAAGGTGAACAGGTATGATTTATTATAACGCAAAGCTTCAGCTGCCATTGTGGCATTCAACGCTTCTACTCTGGGTCTCTCACTGACGACGCAGGTCTCCTGCTGCCGCACAAACTCAACAAAAGTACACGCAACGCTGAACCTCCTCAGATTGGGGGATACATACGAACTATTAAAAAACAAATGACTTCTTGGTTTATGGTTAATACTTGGTCATCTTGTTTGGGGTAACAAGACACTAAATATGCAGCCAATACCTACATGAATGAGTAGTTTGTTCAGTGTTCCCTATTCCCATATTTTTAATTTAAGTAAATCTGACCATCCATCTACTCATGCACCCAGTCGTACGAACAAGTCCCGGACTAGTCCGCGCCAGCTCTCTGTCAAACACACCTCAGCATTCTGCTCTGCGTTTTCCCAAGTTGTTTGTGGGCTACAGCGTCCGTGATCAGTGCTGCGTGTGTTGTTTCCTGCGGCAAAACATCACGTGAAAAAGTAATGGATTACACAGGAAAGACTGGACGGGTCGCTGAGGTTTTCATGGCTACTACAATTAAAAATCAGTTTGAAGACTGCGGTTTGGCCAGGTGTTCCCAACATAGCTGGGATTCAAACCAGCAGCTTGTTAACCTGTGTAGAATGTAGAAGCAAGATAGAGGGAAGCCAATTATTTCAGGCATTATGGGATGTGACCGAATGAGAGCTCTGACTTTGTAAACAATTTGCCATAAAGAATGTGTTTCATCAGTGTTTAACTGGTGTTTTGCAAGGACGCTGTGGTTGTGTTGCCAGAGACGTGCAGGTTGTCCAGACGCTGGCGTATCGAATGTCCACATAACATGTCTTATAGGATCTGGCCGTCTTCGCAGCGCAGCTAAACAGCAGTCGAGAGCTTTACTGTCCAACATTAACAGCCTCCCCGAATACCACAGCTGGCCTTAAACTGTAAATGAGGAGAGTCAAAGCCTGCATGTGTGTGTGTGTGACTGTAACATCCATCATAGCTTTTTAGCACTTCGTTATAGAGAAGGCCATTTTACTGCATGTGTGTCTATGTGTGTGCGTTTATGGGCGAGTTAGGATCGGAGTTACACCATAATTAGTTTAGCGGCGTTCCCACAGCAAAGACGATCACGTTACAGCTAATATGCATAATTAGGGGAAATAAACATTGGCTGCTTCGGCCTGCTGTTATGAATCTTTCAGCACTTCACTCACTTTCCCTCGCTGCCTCCCGCTGCAGCTCGCAGCCTTTGTTCTTCGGGTTTGTTTGAGGAAGGGAGGGAGAGAGGAAGGTAGGTGAGGAGGTAGGAAAGTTGGTAGGTAGGAATGTAGGGAAGTCAGTAGGTGGGACAGCGTAGCAATAGGAAGGTATGTAGCTAGGTAGGTAGGTAGGTTGGTAGGTGAGAAAGAAGGTAGATAGGTAGAAAGGTAGGCAGGTGAGAAAGAAGGTAGGTAGCTAGAAAGGTTGGTAGGGAGGTGGGACAGTTGGTCGGTAGGTATGTGAGAATGTAGGTAGGAAGGCAGGGAAGTCAGTACGTGGGACAGTATATAGACAGAAAGGTAGGTAGGTAGGTGAGAAAGAAGGTAGATAGGTAGGAAGGTTAGGTAGGCGAGAAAGAAGGTAGGTAGCTGGGACGGTTGGTAGGGAGGTGGGACAGTTGGTCGGTAGGTTTGTGAGAATGTAGGTACGAAGGCAGGGAAGTCAGTACGTGGGACAGTATATAGACAGAAAGGTAGGTAGGTAGGTGAGAAAGAAGGTATATAGGTGGGAGGCTAGGTAGCTAGGTAAGTAGGTGAGAAGATAGGAGGGAAGGAAGGTAGGAAGGGAGGTTAGGAGGTAGAAAACTTGGTTGGTAGGTAGGTTGGGAGGTAGCAAAGTTAGTAGGTGGGACTCGATATAGTTAGGAAGTTAGGTAGCTAGGTAGGTAGGAGAGAAGCTAGGTGGGAAAGAAGCTAGGCGGGTAGGTTAGAAGGTAGGTAGGTACTGTACGAATAGGTAGTGGGTACTGTAGATACCTACTGATTCGGTACTATAGGTTGGTGGATTGTTCCTGGACGACTCGGTAGGTAGGCACAGTCGGTTGGGGCTGGTGAGGTGGTTAGGAGCGAGGGTGGCAGGTACAGCAAGATTTGATAGATAGCTGCGTATGTATGTCACAGTTAGACAGTCGGCTACTTGCAATGAGCCGTGTGTAAAAGTAGTGGGTCAAAATTCGATAAAGAAGGTGTGACCCACCTTGGTAAGGAAAAGGAAATAGTTTTATTTTGTTGCCTCCCCTCACCTGCACTCACCTGAACTGCTGCATTTGTCAGCTGAGACAGAAACAGAAGCCTAGTGCGAGCAAACGTCTTGAGCTTGCTCAGGCCGAGGCTAAAGAAAACTGTGATCTTATTAAAACCATTTCACTAGACTGCTTGTTCTGGAGCCCCAGCATTCGCTATGATGTTCAACCACTTTGCATCTGTTTAACCCTGCGCCCGACACGTTCCCTCTCTTCGAGGAGCAGGAGCAGACACATGATGTCCGTCCAGCTATTTATTTGGTCTCTCTCCTCCAAATATACAGCAAACGTAAGCCTCAGGTTTTAGCCGTGTGTCTCTTGGCGCGGCATGAAAAGGCTGGGCAGCAGAAAGTCTATTTTTCCTCGGCGAGTGTGTGAAAGTGTGTTTATGTGTGTGAACGTTACTGACAGATTTTTCTTTACACTTCACGCTGACATTGACATTAGCCATTTAGATCAGTGTATATTTGTGTTTGACCAGAATCACTGACCAGGCTCACTTCGCTGCCGCTGTGTGTTTGTGTACGCACAAGAGTGTGTTTGTCACTCACTCTATTTACAAACCTCCCTAATTGGAAATTATTGAGCCACAGCACTGACTCCACTTTACAGCTGAGAATGTATTGAGTCCACATTTTGAACTGCGATTGCTTGACAGATGAAATTACTTTTTTTAATTTTTTTTTTATGGTCAACAAAGAAGTGGCAAAAACAGATGAGAAAATTATTTCCAGGACAGAGTAGTAGTGGAAGGAGAGGACATCTGTAATTCTTCCAAAGATTTGATGTGCCTTTTTTGAAAAATAATAATTGCACATGTAAAAACCACCATAACATGCTTGATATTCAAGTCCTGGTGGTGTGTTGAACACAGAGCAGATGCAGAGAACGTGCTCAATGAGCTCTTGGTGATGAGCCGACTCTTGTACAGTACGCCTGGGGTTTACTAGCAAACAAAAGGGAACATGCTGGTAGCCATGTCAGACGTGGGATTGCCTTCCTTCTGCTCAGGATCAAGCAGGGAAACACGCTTGCCTACTTGACAAGGTCAATGCCGTATTGAAGGAGAGAATGTTGGAAAAACTCTAATCTCTCTTTCCGTGTGTTGACATTTTTTCCAAGTCATGATGATGACTATGCAAAATGTCATCTACTTCCTTTGTCATATTAATACTTCATCACTCACAAAAGATTTTAAGAAAAGGTTGCTTCACCATGTCACGGATGAGGAAGTACAAATTGAAGTTGTGCCAATAGCTCTGATGTTTAGGTAACAATGACTGTCGCTGTTTTGCTTCTGAAACAATAAGCTTTATTCATGGCGTAAAAAGTTATGTCAGGAATTCAAAAATCATCCATCTGTTAAAATGCATTAACGTTCAGTTCTATTTTTAACTGAACGCAGTTCTGGTCACAAGTAAATGGCTTTTAAAATGGCCTAAAAATCGTTCAGTGATGTAAAAGTGCATTTTTGGGGTGCAGGGTGAGCACACAGAAACATAAATGAGTAAATAAAAAACTGAATTGCCATTGATTTAAACAGGGATATTTGAAACAACCCTTTTCTAATGACCTTCCCCCGCCCAAACCCCAAAGGTCGTTCATTCACACTCGTCCCCATTAAGTCCAAAAGCCTGTGTCCAACCTTTATCACAAAACCATTTGTATTGCTGGAAGAAAAATAAATCCACTGGCCCCAGCGACTGCATTAGTGCTGCGGTTTGGTGGTTTGTTTGCGTTGATAACATCCACGGTCCCGCGCTCGCACCCTGATGTGGCGGTTTGCTTTTCTTTTTTGGAGCCTCCACCAGCCGCCGGTGACACAGAGTCGCTGTTTATTCAACTTCGACTGAGGGCACGATGGAGTGAGCCGTGCATGTGCAGTGGGTGAGTGAGATAAAGTGGAAGAAGGTTCCAATAAAGCGGTGGGATTTCCTCACTGCGCTCGTAAAAAGAAGTGGACCAAATCAAAACCACTAGACGGGGAGCGAACCGTCTATGCAGCTGTGACGTTTCTCCAAAATGTGACGCTTACTCTGCCCTTCTCCTTAAAATCCTCACATGTATGAGGATAGAAACAGACAAGACAAGTAAATAGAACTCATGATGAAGTCAATATTTAACATTAAATACCAGGCAGCAAGAATGTGACTGTCAAGAATGTGGAGAATTATCATGTCTAGCACTAGACTGAAGTGAAAGTTGATCACAGCCTTTTGACTAAATGCTTAGATAGACAAAAACAGCAACAAATAACTAAATGAAGGAATAAAAATAAATGTTTTGACACAGAACATTTCGTGCCCTGCGATGTATTCGGGAGCCGTCTGAGGAGACAGATGACTTCATACACACATCTTCTCAGTGTGGAGGTTTTGCTGCAGTGAGAAATGATTTTGCTGACGTCTTGTTTAAATGTCACACAGTCTCGTACTACTACTACTACTGCTGCCACTACGGTGTCATTTTGGAGCTAGGGGAGGAACTCTGAATCAGTCTGGAGCTGGTCAATAAAGGGCCCCATTCTCACTCCTCGCGTAATATACTGACTGTTGGGTAAATGCCCTTTACTTCTCTTGTGGTGACACTGAAATCAGAATTCTGTGTTGCAGGTATTACAGACATTTGCCTTCACCATACCACATTGCAGACAGCGTCTTAAAAGTGCATGGTGCGGGGGATGATTGAAGGCTCTCACTCACTTCACTAAATTTGACGGCACTTTATATATATGGGGCTCTCCACCTCACTGACGGTGCCAAAGTCAGGCGTTTGAGGGGCTTTACTGCATATACAAAGTGACACAATGAATCGCATAGAATGAAAGGAGCACCAACTCATGTCCTCCGTCTTTCTTTGTTGTGTGGCGCTGCTCACGGCGTCAGGATATGGCGCCGTAGACGTTGTATGTGCATGTTTAGACGTCAGTATAGGACGCAAAACGCCACTTTCCCAACGTTTATCTCCTGCGCTGTGGGAGTGAGAATGGATTGCAACATGAGTATCGTCCACCCAAAATGTATTTCCATGTGGTCAGTAAAATGTGCTGCCAGTGTCTCTCCAAAATCTCTCATCTGCATCATTTCATATTCCCCTGCAAACACACCTGTGATGCCTGGTGAAACCCTGAACGTATTTTCATAGGACAAGATGAAAGAGAAGTTGTTGTGTGTGTTTAATGTGGGAATGAAGTAGACTTCTGTAACTACTACAATGACTTCTATTTTATTTATTCTCTGGGATGGAGAAGGACTGAAGTCCATCAACCATCAAAGGTCACATATAGACTATAAATCTACAATATTTTGATCTCCAATATTGTGACACTGACTTTCAGCAGGACACTGAGATACTGCACGATGGTCTTCAAAGCCACACCAAGCTTTATTTGGTTACAAAGTGAGAAAAATCTGTGATCTGGAAGAAGTTGCTGGAACGTCCAGTGCAATCATGTTGAAGATAAGTAGTCTCACTTGTGTCGAAGCAAATTGCCCGGCGTCATAACTCAGCTGTAATGTGATGTTCCTGGGGATCAGCACCTCCTACTGTTACCATTGTCCCACACGAAAATACTCCAGGTTACGGCTGAACGCTGAAATTTAAGTGTCGCATTAAAGGGATAATATTTCTTGGAGGGAGCTTCTCCTTGAACACAACTTCAAACAGTTGAGCGAACATAAATAAGCATTAGATGATGCTCCATCTACAGCTGTCGGGCTCACGCAGGAAGTGGGGTGTCTTCACTGGGGTGTGCATTTCTGTCATGATGAATGAGAAAATCATCAGAGCATCTCCTGCTCCTGCTTTAGATTGAGCCAGATTTGGTTCGACCGCTGGTCTGATTGCTTCATGGCCCCGGTGATTCCGTGGGCGGAGCTGGGCAGCAGCAGATGGAGGTTCGACCACGCTAGCATAGCTGCAGTTGTACAGCCTTGGAAGAGTAATGGCCGCTTAAGAAGGGCTGCCAAAATGAAACCCAACTCTGGACAGGCGGGGAATGTTCCAACATCACTTCAGGAAGAGTGTGTTCATTCATTTAAGCAATTGTTTTCCCTTCTTGCGCTCTCTTCTTTCTCTCTCCTCCTTCTCGCTCTCCGTTTGAAGTCCGTCGCGGAGCAATAAACCCGCTCCTTCAAGTCAACGACAGCTTGTGAAACGCGATCCGCTGACTGCTGGCTTAAAAAAAATTCTCCCGATAGCCGCGGCGCTCGCTCCCTTAATCAAATTCGTCGTAATTGTCATTGGAAGATTTTAAAGGACATGAAGGGGAAACCATAAGGCGACCTTTTGAACCTGCCGCCCGGGGGTCAGCGCACGTGCGTGCAGTAGGAGACTGTCTGTACACGGTCATGGCGAGTTAAGGAGCTGCCTCTGAGTCCTGGATGGAGAGTGTGTGCTGGGGCCAAACTCTCCTCCCACTCTCCAGTCTGCTCTTCTGATTCTCCATCATTCCTCCCACCTTCTGTCTGCTTCCACTCTGTCCACCACCGCGAAAAACACCACTCTTCCTGGAAAGACATTAACTCTCCGCTCGACTGAATTTTTAGTGTTTGATAAAGCTCAGCTTTTATGAATGACAGTAAGTTAAAGTCAATCATGGTAATGGTATTTAGAAAAATAAATTAAATTATTATTATTATTATTATGCCTATTATTAATGGCATTGAATCACACTCTTCCTACTCATATTCAAAGTGCTTTCCATAGCTATTTTTTTAACCCTCATGTCACACTTTCAAAACTTTCATGTTACAATTTAAAAACCATTTTTACCTTTTTAATTGAGTATTACAAAACTATACAGAGACTCCGCATTAAAACAACATTGTAAATGTTGTTGAAGCATCTTCATGGACCCTTGTGCCTATTCAAATATGGCCTTTCCTGTTGCATCTTGGGTAGTTGTCCAGGGGCTTGTCCATGATGGTCTTGTTCGGACTTTCTATTGCATTGCAGCGGGTGTCTTCCATGGCACAAGTTTATATTACAGTATATACGCGGTGTGAGATTTGCCTTATGTCCACCAAGGGCCACTGAAGTTGGGAGACTCTAAAAGAGGAAAGCAGTTCACTACAAAATACTGTACAGCTTGAAGTGGAAACTTCAATAAGAATAGATTCATGATGTCAGGTCTACGTCTATTAGAAAATGTACTTCATGTTTCTGGCCAAAATCGCAGTATGTAGCCGAGGCAGTTTAACCACAAAAAAAGCCGAAAAAAGTATTTGACTGACTAGATACTGCGTAAATGTTTGCATTCATCAGGTTATATTTAGTTCAAGCTTCAATACAATGGACTTACAGAAAAGCACCAATTCAACAAGGACTACAAAAATGGCAGCGCCCACGATAGATTTAGAGAAGCTTTGAACTAAACTGAAAGCGTAGTCTGTGTGTAGTCAGTTTTGTTGTTGTTGCTGTTGCAATAGCTTCTGGCTCATCTGCGTCAACAGGCCGAGGAGCAAATGGGGGAAAAGGTACAGAAGGAAGGTAAGGAAAAGGTGGAGGAGACTGGCCGGCTGTGGCAACCTGTGGTGGCTGAAGAAGAAGTTTGTAATCTGAGAAGGCTCTTGAGCAAACGTGATTCATCAAATTAGTATCGCATGGACAAACATCAAGTGTATAATAATGAAGTCTTTAAAACAGGCAGTTAAAAGCGGACATTCTATTACCTCATTGTGCCAAACTGACATTCCAAAGCAGTTGCTCAGAATTTGGGTATCTCATTGATGATTGCAACTCCAGACACAACTTCAAGAGCTGAGTTCTGTCCATTTCTCATCAGAGCTTCGGCCGCAATCCCAACATGTGGCTCCTCGATCGTCTGAGAGACTCGGGTCCAACTGGCTCGCTGACAGTCATGTCTGCAAATTCTGTGCAAAATCATTCTGGATATTTTTTTTTATTAAGTGAAAGTGAAATGCGGAAGTCAGAGACACCGAGTCTGATATTAGAGGTGCAAAACTCTGTGTAAAACACATGCCGGCGCTAATAAATGACATGAAGTCAAACTTTTTCTGTCGACGCAAACCTCCCCCCAAAAAGACTGTGGACCAGTGGATCACCCCCTTAGCTTCTCATCACTTAGCTCGCTCTCCTCACTGCAACAGACCGTATTACAACATTTGGGAAATATGCACTTTATCGCCTACTCAAGTCTTTGATTTCCCTTTCGGCTCCATTTAAATTGACGTTTAAATGTGCAATATGGTAGTCTTGATTTCGACTCCAGGCGGCCAGACAGCTGGCCGTGCGGAGGGAGGGGTGGAGGGGATTTAACTGTGGAAAATCATTTCTTATCATCGGCAGTGGAGCGTGGACAGTGTTGGATGCAAGCACGTTCTGTTCTCATGAAAGACGGACAATGTGAGAGCTGAGAAACTCTCCACATTTTTGTATCCACCTAACAATACACAGGCCGCTGTACATAGCTGTTTCATTGCCTGACTTTAAATATTAAGTTGGTACTGGCCGCGACTGCACCACAGTTTTTGCTTTACATTTCAGCCACTCAACAAGGAGGAGTTGGGGATTGGTCGACAAATCTGTGCAGCTGGGGTAATATTGCAGTTGCTCTGCCACGCTGTACTGTGTAAAAGAGAGCTGAGCCAAAAGGCAAAGCTCTCCATTTACCTCGGCTCTCACAGATGGTTATGAGCTGTGGGTCACGACTGAAAGATCAGAAAGATGAGGGTGAGGAGTTCTGTTATTCGGGAGAGACTCGGAGTGGAGCCGCTGCTTCTTTGTGTTGAAGGGAGCCAGATGAGGTGGTTTGGGTGCAGGTGGAGAGATCCCCCAGTCAGAGCTGGCAGACGTTGCCCAGGAGAAGGACGTTCCACACTCCCTGTTAGTCACTGTAGCCTCAACTTATTTATTTTAAATGGCCTCAGACACGTTGAAGTTTAGCCACCACAAATTAGTAATGTTTGCTACTCGCATTGATGTATTTGTTTAGACACTTTTTGAGAGAATTTAGGAGTATGATTCGGGGACATGTGGCGCTGCCCACATATAAGACTGAGGTTGCTGCCTTATCACACAGACCCAGGGGAGAGATGGAGATGCAGCAGTGTTTCCCACTGCATCATTTGGGCAGCCACCTTGACCAAAAACTGCTCCAGGCCCTGAACACATCCTCTCATGCTGAGTATGACATTAAAACATAATTCTTATAGGCTGCAGAATGCTGAAAAAAAAAAAGATTTTTCATATACCGGCTACTATTTCTGCAAAGTAAGCAATATGAACTGAAGAACCTTCAGGATCAGTGACAGTGTGAGTCAATGGTAAAATAAAAGCATGCTAATATTGCATCATTGCTGAATAATGTTGGCTCATGATTAAACCCAAAAGAACAGTGTGTGTAGTTTTAGGTGTGTGCGACTGAAACACAACGCCTCACCGACCATCAAACGCACACAGGAGCCATCATCTGTCTCCCCACACCGTCCGCTCCTCAACCAATGGGTGTCCACTGCCTTAAATGTGGAGGATATTTTTAACCCCCGCACTTGTTGTCTGCAGCCCCTCTGTAAAGACTGAGTCGGTGGAGATGGGTGCCGGGCGGCGGGCGGGGGGGTCGTATCAGGTTGCAGTAGATGGATGTGTGTGAGAGTTTGTAACCGGATAGTTCCAGGTCGACTGCGCTAATATGTCCTTAAGAATGTCCGTGACGAGGTGCTAACTGGTGGTCATCACAACTGCTGGTGGCAGCGAGACAAGGAGACACAACAAGGAGGGACGAACATCAAAAGACCCCGGCGTGAATCACGGGACACATTTGTGAAATAATCCGTACATGACACCACGTTGGACTTCAGTTTTTGGATGACCGGAGGAATGTATTGCTCCCCTTTACCGTCATTTAAAACAAAGCACCTGTTTTTATCTCACGAGTTTGTCTTCCAAATTCCTGCTAGGTTTTAGATTGCTGACAATCTATCAATCAATCATTTTATGATTTTATTTTTATATCATATTTTCCTTTTTTTATAATCCTAGTAGTTCAGCTGTTTGTGTCCCTGTTTTTTTTTATGCTTTTTATCTGAGAAATGAAGCCTCACTTTGTCAACTTCCGCCAAGAGGTTGTGTGATCATCTGTTTTTCTGAAAAATAACTCAAAACTGATTTCAATAAGGCAGGTGTAGATTATGGGGCATGAGCAAATAACTACATTTTTAGTGGCTAATTTTCCTCTTCACGCTGATGCGTGTTGTGCGAGCGAGTTGTGGAACACCATCGCCACCTACCGTCCCATTGAGCTCATTGCTATCAGCAAAATTTTAAATGCTGAATAAAAATGAATTATTTATACATATAGAACAAAAGTAGGATGATAATAGGAGTCATAGTTTGGGTTCATGTGACCACTAATTGTCCTGCTCTGAAAACACAACTCCCTGAAGGCACAAACCCACTGTTTTGATAACAACTTTTGCATATGAATGGGGATCATGTTGTCAACCAAAATCTCTAATGTATGAAACAGCTGAAAATATTATGTTCTGCTGTACACACTACTGTAAATCTCAGTGGCATATTTTAACCCACAGCGGTTGCTTTTTTAAGTTTCCCAGCTGCTGAGGAGCTGCTGAGACTCCCAGCTCATTACCGGGCGAACGGTGGGAACAAGTCCACTCCGACTAAACTCACAGTCGGGCTAACGTGCCATGAAAGGGTCCTCACAGGCCTGGAAATAGAGGAAAATCTCGACTGCGTTAACCACGTGGAAGTGTGTGCCTACTGTACATCAGTGTGGATGTGAGCGAGCAGAGTGGAATTTATGTAAAGCAGTCGCTTCCTGTAGATTTTCCAGTTTCCAGATCTCTGGAGTAAATACTGAGCCGAACTCGCCTCCGAAGCTTGTACAACTGCCTTTTGCCTGGTGAATCGATGGTGAATGTTTTAAAAGTTGTGTGGTGGCTGCAGCGTCGTCTGTTCACCGGCATGTTTGATCGATTACCTGCCACGCGCACACTAGTTGTTCTGTAACCCAATAAGGCCGGGGTTTTATGAGGCAGGTCTTCAGAATAGAAGCATGACTCATGGCTGTGTCAGAAGCGTCGCGACCATCGATGACCTGACACCAGTATCAGGTAGCTGGACAGAGCAGTGGGAGCCACAGGAAGGAGAGAGAGAGAGGAAAGTCGTCCTTTCTGTTCATGTGAATCATGTGGCAGGTTTAGTCTCAATAAAAGGCGAAACTAGGAACGCACTAGAGGGGACCTCACTTGTATACGCTCAAATTATTCATCCTTAGATAGCATTGTAAATATAGTTGATCGCAATGGGACTGATGGGACAGCAGGTGGCAGTGGCGTCCCGCAACTCACTTGCACAGCATCAATACGATCTTTCTGCCCCACGGAGAGGGATGAATCTTCCAATCCAATTCTTGGAACCAGATAGTCATGTAACATACCACCAAAACATTTGTTCCTTCACCAGTTATTAACAGGCTGAATTATTTTACTTTAACTTGCTGACAAGCAAGTGCTAACAAGCCAGCGCAACCCTTTCAATTCAATTCAATTTTCAAGAGAAATTACAATGGGAAAAAAGTATGAATGTCGTATAAAATAAAATTGAATGTGTAACTAAATAATATACAGTGGTACCTCGGTTCTCGACCACAATCCGTTCCGGACGGCTGACTGAGAAGCGATTTTTTCTAAATCTGAATCGATTTTTCCCATTACAATGGATGGAAAAAGAAATAATGCGTTCCACGCCTTAAAACAGGCTTTTGTAGGAGTGAATGTAGAGTGTCTGCTGCAGGTGCGCTGTTCCTCTATGTGTGTGACCGCTGCATGTGGGAGGGGTTGCCGAGTGAGTGACATCTCTCCAGAAGTGAAGAGGTGCCCGGTGCGTGTCCAGCTCTGAATGTGCGCTTCTGTGCAGTTTGGCTGTGACAAAGTCATAAACCAAGTCACGCTCTGTCCCAGACTCGCCTCATCCCTGTCCCAGCTCCAGCCCACAACAGGACATCAAACCCTGGAGTGAGCGCTCCAGCCTCGGAGGTGTCGAGGAGTACCTCCCCTATGACACTCTACCACGGTCCAGTGCGAAGGCAGGAAAAGTTTTACACCTCAATATGAAGGAGAAACAGTCAGTAAATGTAGCTAACGGGACACGTCTGCATACAGAGGCTGCGTTATACACAATAACAAAGCGCGTCGTGGGTCAGCTGATTGGTTCGCGCACGTTTTTCCAGCTTTTTTTGGGGGCGTTCGAGTTCTGGATTTTCGTTCGAAACCCGAAGCAAAAAAATCTTTAAATTTTAGTTCGAACTCCGATTGGTTCGAAGTCCGGGACATGCGAAAACCGAGGTACCACTATACTAAATGACATTTTTATTGCATTTTTCTTTTAATAACATTAAACGTTGATGTTATTTTTTGACATATGTATTTCCATTAGTGATGTTGCCAGTGAGTGTCAATCAGGCCGGGATGGGAGGAGGAAACTACCTTCAGTGACGTCAGCGAGCAGGTCCAAGCTTCTTCTGCAACTCATCATGAGACCCCAACAGCACAGGGAAGGTCACATGACTCTTCCCCTCAGTTTTATTTCCTTCTGCATTTTTGTAGCGACTCAAAGCTGATCCCGGCTCACCTTTACTGTGACAGCAACCTTACACTGTTCCTCTTCCTCAAACAGTCAACAAGAACCCCCTGCATTGTTCTGTAACTACCACTGAAAAGGGAAAGAAATGAATAAAAGATGGATCATCTTACGTTCCCAGTGAGGAAGGGTGAAGAGGAAAAAGGAGTTTCAAACTTCCTCAAAAAACAGAGGAAGTAAAGGGAGAGAAAATGGCAAAAAAAAATATGAACCAAATTAAAGGCAGTAAAATCTACAGAGATATTATGAACAAAAATGTCTGCAGTCAGTGCGCAGGGGAAAAAAGCATTTCCTCGTGCCAACCTGGTTCTGACAACATGATTCATGACATTCATTTGCACAAATGAAACCCAACACCTTTAATACTCGCTGAGATGACATTTTTTCTGTCAGTCACACATCAACATTAATTCCAACGCAAAACATATTTGACTCATGCTGAAGTATGTGCACTGTTTTTTCAGCTGGTGTCACCTGAAGGTCACGAGGTGGAGTTCCATTCTGACCTTTGTTGAGCTCAAACGATTCCATAGAAATGAATACTTTTAAATATACTGAGCAGTAATTCGTTGACTAGCAAGGGCTGATCAAATAGATTTGAGTGGACATTTTTAAGTCTCACTTAATTGTTTTTTCAATGTTCTGAATCAGCTTTATTTAAAAGAATGATTATCGAATAAGATTACAAAAAATGCAAAAATAAAATGAGAGACTAGGTCACTATTTATAGTAGTACTCATTTAAGGAAAGTAATGTTCAAAATATTGTGTCCTTTCCTTGCATTTTAAGTCAGATATATATATATATATATATATATATATATATATATATATGAATTGCTTGCTAGTTGACTCTCCAACAGGCTGCCCCATCATTGCCTCCAAAGCCTCTGTTTCATATGTTACAAAACGGTCAGTATAACTGGGCTCCATCTCCAAAAAAAGCATTGTTGTTTGGTGTTGTTCAAAAATAAACACGCATTCTGTATCGCCCAGCCTGGGAGCCACGGCTTTAAAACGGGGGTGGGGGGACTCCGTGGTAAACTGAGACTTCCATCCACACAAAGACACACACGCTGTGGCTCTTATCATGAGGATCATCAGGATCAGGTATGTATGAGAAAAACGACACACACACACACACATACAGACTCACTTGCCCTCTAGATAAGGAGGTACAAGTTTCCACCTTTCTGCTGAGGCCGTATCCTCTTACACACGCACACGGCCCGGGGCGCAGGAACACCAACTTCCACCCACTGCTTCACTATCTCACCCCTTTCCTTCACCTCCCTCTCACCTTTCAGCTTCAACTCTGACCTTTTCTCACCTGCTTCCACACAGCAGTGAAGATGTGGAAACCAACGGTTGTGATAACGGTCGATATCAATATACCATTTTTGATGGCAACTATAGGACACCACATGCTGCTGAGATTGTGTGTTTCCTCGTGACAGCTTTGACTCGTTCTCATGCTCTAAACTGGACCATCCAAAACAAAAGGCTAACCAGGACTTAACTTAAACCTAATTATAATGACTCAGTTATGTTGAAGTATTCATACTCAAATTGAAGTTTAACTTTGTGGAGTCAAGCCAAACGTACCCACAAAGTCATACGGTCCTAAAGCTGGTGTTTTGTCAAGAATTGGTCCCCACAAAGTAGGATAAACAAACACCCCTCCCCGACACACACACACACACAGGCCTCGCGTAAAGATATTCCAAGTGTCATTCCACTTCTGTCTGACAGCCACAGACTGAGAAGTGGATTTCGTTCCCACACGTTCTCACACTCTAACCTTCCGCGTAAATAAATCACGACAATAAAGCCACGACTGCTTTACTACCAGGGTGCAACAAAATAACTATGTGTGTAATAAGACACAATGTGAACGGATGCCGCTTGTTAGGTATCGATCGCGCCTTCAATTATGACGATGATGTGGAAAGTGCTCGACGGCGCAGTAAAATGAAATGAGCTCTGTGGCAGGATGAAGCCGCAGGCGAATATTTGGCTGTGTGAACTTCAGGTGCGGGTTTAAAGCTCGGTCATGTGTTTTATGTTGCAGCTCGACACTAGATGTTTGTAATGCTATGAAAAGTATCTATAATAATAATGTACAACTACGATGATTATCCTTTTCCAAACGCCGTCTTTCTTTATGTTCATAAACATATGTCATAACCTTATGACCCAGTCAAGGCTGATTTTTATTCATATTTGAAACATGTCCTCATGTTATCATTGTGGATATCAATAGAAAGTACTCTATAAATACAGACAGACACACAACCTTATCCATCCTAGTGATGCAGGACCTTGCCCAAGAGCATATAAAGCTTACCAGACTGGAATTCAAACCCATAACTTTTCAAAGCTGTCAGTGTTTTTGGATTCTGGGGCAAAAAGCTTGACAATATTCAATCATTTTCTACTGCTGTTATGCGGGTTATGAGGCACTGATAAAGGTGGGAAGCCCAAACCTGTGGGAAGAAACCAGAGTGCCCAGAGGAAATCCACTCAAGCCCAATGAGAACAAACTTAGCACCTAGATTAGTTGAATGATCAGATGCTACAGTCCTCATCGTGGAGCACTGATGTTCATGTTTTCACTAACTAACTTATGGATCGAAAGGCCTTCTGGTTCTTCAAATCTGCTCCAACATTTGTGGAGAATTTTGGCTTCTCCAGCGATCAAACTGCTCTGTTTCGATCCCTGAAACTGAGTCGAGAGAGGACAGTTGCTGTCTGTTTGTTGTGGCCAGCAGGAGAACACACACACACATATATATATATATATATATCAACGCAGGTGAGCAGGCTCTTGACAAGTCCAGTCAGAGCCTTAAAGGTGAGATTAGAAAGTCAATTTGACAAGGCAACACGCGCACACACACACACACACACACACACACACACACACACCCCTTCGTGCTCCAGCACACGCACTGATTGGCCGTATAGACGGCTCCCACGGCACTGAATGGTAAACAGCAGGTTTTAGGTGACATGTCAGGAATGAGGAAAATGCTGCTTCATAAGGAGCTTCTTTCTGCAGGGCAGGTCAGTCTTCAGAATGGAATCATCAATCTCTGCGAAAAGTGCTGATCTTTGCACTCTCTGGCGGCAGGAACTTGTCGCACTGGACCGCTGTCTATGTGTGTGTGTGTGTGTTACAGCGCTGGTTTTAGCATGATGGAGCGGAATAAGCCGGCGGAGATTAGACGGCAGGGCAGCTGAGAACACGCTGAAATGTGACAGACAATACACTTAGGATACATGTAACCCGCTCATGTCGATCATCGAGCCACAGCTACACACTTCAACACGTACAGATTGTGCGATAAGATCGAGACAAATCTCAACCTTCAAGACGCACTGGAGCATTACATATTTACAGAAGCTTCTGGAGTGAGGTGATCTGATGCATGTGTCTGCAACAGTAACACAATGATAGTCAGTGTTGGACAAACCAACAACAACACCTTATAGCTAAAAAAGCTTTAAGGATTTTTTTTGTTATTTTGTCCGATCCCTGTATATTTCAGTTACCTGAAATTATATATAAAAAATATTATTAATAAAAATAATACTAATATCGAGAGCAGCACAAAAGCCTTTTATTTAATTCTAATGCAATGTAATACATTATTAAAATTATTATTTGAGTTTATTGGTTTTCATTTATATTTAATTTTAATTTCTGCCAAATGCACGTTCATTCATTTATTTATCAATTTATTAGAATTGAGCGTCTTTTGAATAATAATAACAGCAACAAAAACAACAACAACAACAATAATAATAAAAATAATAACGAACATTATTATTATTATTGCAAATAAATTCATCTGTTTGGTGGTACGAGCCCTATGTAAAAACATACATATATGACATAAATGTATTCATTTCCGTGCAAGCATTTACAACAGCAAATAAGCATTTTTTCACTCGAATCATCCACCAACATTCCCAGATGACATGATAGTTGGTGACCTGTTTTAACTCGAGAGATTATGTTGGTGTTGTAATGCCATTATTTCTTATTTGCATTGTGATGTTCAAGCATTTCCCTGAACCGGACCCAGAACACCCTTCTCTTATCTCTCTGCCGTTAGACCTCAAACTGGTACGTTTGTCACTTCCCTCACACGCACACTCAGACGAGTGAACCGCAGACTGTTGTCCACACAGACGTCTCTCATTGGCCATTCATTTCCTGGTTGGTACCTAGTTTCTCAACAGGTGTGTGTGTGAGTGTGAGTGTGGTTGTGTGAAGATACATATTGCAAAGAGTCACAGAGAGTTCATCCAACAATAGCTGATGCGTCTGCCAGGGCTGTCGTGTCCCGACAACTTCACAGGAAGCTTGACACACACGATACACTCACACACAGCTAGACTTACTCACACTCGAACAAAGAAAACAATGCCCTCTGTATCCAAACTTTAACTGTAAGTGTATTTCCACTGTCTAATGACTAAACGTGTCAGTTATACTATTCAAAATGTGCGCTGCACGTCCTGTGAATGTGGGCCGTCGTATACATTTACACAAAGCGCTTCATTCCAGGCCACTTCTTGGACTTCCTGGAGGTCTGTGGAAGTCCCCCGTGAAAGCCGAGAAGTATGGAGTCCAGCAAGGGATTAGCTCCTCTGGCCCACCCCCATCAAAGGTCTTCTGTTTTGGGGTGAAAGAGGCAGATTTCTGGGCCTCCCACAGGCAGATAGCATTGTAGCATAAAGAAGCAGGAAGGTGCTAAGTGAGTAAGAGCCTGGAGAGCGGGTGGACGAGCAGCCCAGATAATGACTCCCTCCCCAGGGAGGGCGAGACTGAGGAGGCAAGAGTGGGTCCTCATGCAGATGAACTACGTTGAAAAGTAAGCAGAAAAACATCCCTTACTGATCACAACTCACTTGCAGTCGTCCTCCGAGTTTTCACCTTTGTGGAAATGCAGAGTCAATATGTGATCTATCAGTGTTCCTCATAGGCTTACAACAATTTTCTGATTTATTCCCCCGCCGGGACAAATATTACATTAGGTTCAAAGTACATTACTAATAAAATGGCTTTATTCCTGCAGCGATGGACAGCTGGAGAAATCAGTGAAGCAAGCTGCATCATCTGCCACTCATTTTCAGGCTCATCGGCTCAGGTCCAGCTCAGTCCAACTGGCCGACAGACTCCGGAGATACACTCTGGGATTATTTCATGTAATATTTAAACTAAAAAAGAAAAGCAGGACATGGCTGCCTGTTGTAAAACAATTCACTTTTATCTTCACTTTAGACACCAGTGTAGCCCCCTTTTGGAAGTCAGTAACCTGTAACTCCAGACAAGTCACTGACTGGTCAGAGTGACCCCACACTGAAAGTCTGCTTCTGTCCAGTGAGGCTGTGCACCTGTCAGGTGGATGCACTCACACAGTCTAGAGAGAGGCTTGTATTTTTCTAATTTTGTTTATAAAAAGTTAAAAAAAAAGGAATTGTTGGGTGCTAGTTTGTTGGCATTGTGTCTTAATATTTGCCTGGAAATGAGCAAATTCAATTAATAATCTGTGTCCTCTGGTGTGCAAAGAGATTTGATGGGAGAAGCAGATTACAGTCACCACTGAGTGAATCAGGACTGAACAGTCTTTATGAAAGCTTCACAAAGAGACTGTGAGGCATGTTTCGTGTGTCCGTCGCACCCGCCTACACACTCACACAGACCTTCTGAACAATGAAGGAAGATGGAGCGACAGAGGGAAGGATGCGACTGTGAAAATAAGCATGTGAAACAAACACCGTCGTGTGGGAATCAAGTGTCGCAGCAGTGACAACAGCGAGTGTGGGGGTCACAGTAACATGAGCCCGAGTTAAATACTGTAGCGGCGACTGGCATACATGCAATCGCGTAAACAAGCCCAACTGAAGGGAAACTGACTGAGCTTCAGTTTCTTCCATACGTCCGTGAAGACAGGGGACGGTGGGCAGAGATGAAGAAACACAGGCAGGATTAACAGGAAATGTCACGATAGATGTCGGTAATTTGATCGGAAGATGTGGGAGTTAGAACGACGGGTGGTACTGGGAATCCCCATGACGATCTTATAAGCTGCACGAGTCACAGTCGAGTCAGAGAGAACGACTCAATCACGAACAGCCATTCAGCTCCTCTGAAGGTAGATACAAAATGGGGACACAATGGCGTCACTGGCCATTTTGAATATCGGTTGAGACTTGTACTCACTTGTACTTGGTTTAAACCCGATTTATCTTTTTGTGGGAAGATTGCAGGTGTGTTTCTGGCATGAATTACCGATCATCGGGAGAGGCGGCCATGCTCGGATATAAATCTTCATCCGATACAGGATGTTAAGGCCGGTGAGGTCTTGGCATGTGAGAAAACATCATTGTGTTTCCGCGACTGCTTCACTCTCACACTAGTCGTCGCGGCCTCACCTGAGCTAAAGGTCCTGGGAACAACACACTCCTTCCAGCAGTGAGTGACAGCTCATGGCCTCCAGGCGGCCGCTTCTGCCTGCAGGTGAGCTCTGGACATCTAAAGTTTCAATCTCAACACTCTCATTCATCTGCTCTGCTTCCTCCTTGGCTGGCCGAACCTTCAGGCTGACACTTATATCTGCGAGAAATTCCCACATCTCTAAGTGTTCACCTGGCGTCGCCATAGAACCAGTGCGCGAGCCACGCGAAAACAAGAAGCACTGGCGGTGAGACTGAACGCAACATGACACAACAGCACAGCAGGTTGAGGGAGGCGTAATTTGTCTGCAGCATCAGCGAGTATATATGCGCACAGAGCCCGAGGTCGCGGGTTTCAGTTACAGTGAAGCTTCATTTCCCAGGTGAAAGAGCCAAACAGACAATGGCAGAGCGAAATCTTGCAGCCCGAGGGGGCTGACGCCGCATTGCGCCACCATCCCACCTGTCGTGAAACAGCCGCCACGACGGAAACTTAAACAACCATAAATCATTACGGTATGGTCGTTAACCTCAATATCATCTGACAGCTCGGAAATCCTGAGGTGTGAGAGGGAAAAGAAGAAACTCAAAACTAATAACTAGGCAGGAAAAAGTACACTGACGGTTCTACTCCTAGAAAACGTGGCCCTTTAGAGTGGCTATATACTATGGCTACTAAATAGTGTGTTGGAATTGACTCTACAGCTCATAAAAAGAAGAGTGTCAACTGTTGCAGTGCATTATGGGACTTGCAATTAACTGCTCCTCAGCAAATGTCTTCATGAAACATGTTTCTGGCCACATAAATGACGGGCCTCATGAGGCCCTCTGACATGTCTAGTTTGAAGGAATCTCTCGTGAGCATTCTTCGTCATTTGATATGTTAACAGTTCCTGGGAAGTGATGTCTTGTACGGTGTCACAGCTACATACAAGTGTGGGACACATTATAATGCTAATGATTCTGACAGGTACATCTGTGTTATATATTTATTATTTAGAGATAATACATTAGACATTAGAAGAATCATATATAGTTCTTTTGACACACAGACACACACGCACCACAATCTTTGTGGGGACAACCAGGACCTAAACCAAGCTTAAACCTAAGTAAAATCACATCATTTTTAATCCTGAAATTGAGGCTTTCCACTGGCAAAAAGATAACCACAAATTTAAATGTATAGCATACCAGGATCATACACAGTAAAGCTTTTCTTTTTTTCCCCTTCATTATCTTCAATTATAGAGACTATTTTAGTGAGTAGTCTCTATAAATAAAGGCTTCTTTAATGTTACTTAATATGAATTTGTAAAGTAATTGTTATTATTAGAACACGTGGCTGCTTGCTCAACATCTCTCCAGCTAGTCTGCATTCATTTTTGATGGAATGAGTTGCTGTATCAGGAACCACACATCTCTAATGTGAACAATGGAGACCATTGTGGAAAACTGCGCTGCTCTCCTCATGATAAATGTTTGTTATTCTGTGGTTGGAACTTGATTTTGTTGCCCCCAAGTGGCAAAACAAGGGAGGTTAGCAAACATCTCTGGCCTGGTGAGTGTATTTACTCCTCTGTCGGACAGTTGTGTAGCAGTTTCTGATTGATTGAGCAGGCGCAGCGAGTGTGTATTACTTTCTCCACTCACCAGCAAATAAACCTGATTCTGGCAGTGACTTCAGCCGATCACGACTCCTGACTGGTCGGCTGGAAAGTCTGCCTGAGAAAATGGCAGAATAAAAGACGAGGGCTCAGGACTGATGCTGTCAGCTGTTTAAAATGGAGGCGCTAAAAATGCAGTCTGAAAAAAAAAAAAAGCGTAAATTGAAACGGCGCTAGATTAAGCCAGTCATTTCCTGTGGTATCCAGTAAATATTATGAGCTCGACTCTTGAACACGGAGCGACCAATCCATCAAGGTTCTTGCGGGCCAAGTTTTACCTCAGTGCCATTACTAGCAGGCTGAGGAGTGTAGTGTGTGTGCGTACTTGTATAGCTCTCTTTGTGGGGACAGATTCTTGGAGATGGTATGGCCATTTTTGCCAATCCCCACAAGTCTAAGCCTCAATTTGACGATAAAAACGTCAATGTCATTGTTAGGACTGGATCATTGTTTTCAGTAAAGCAGTAAGTTGATGGTATTCAGTAATAGAATTGAAACTACAGCTGGGTGTTGAGTCAGATTTTTGTTCTGTGGTCAACAAGTCTTTTTTTTTTTTTTTCTTGGAGCACCCTCTAAAATCTTAATATATATTATGCTGCCATACGGAACACAAATAGAACATTGAATATCCATCACGTTTTTTTCATTATTTTACATCAAAAGCGGAAAATACAACCAGATTCTTGATACTCAAAATACCCTGTACCCTGCTACATGTATACAGTATAGTATAGCGGGTCAATATTTTAAAGCCATCTATCTACATGAGTCATGACAAAAACGTGTCATGACCCATGACTGGACTGGATCATCCTGCATGAAAGGTACACACACATTGTGTAGTCAGGAAGGAGGTAAGCAGTGCCAAATTCTTTGGTAGCGTTTTGGGCCCGGGCCCCCTTCGGACAGTGAAATATGAGTGATAAGTTTTGTGTAAATTGTGAATGTGGGGGTTTTGGTTTGGCTCAGTGACAGGACCTAGCAGCCTTGGGGCGTGGCAGGCACAACACACCGACTCTTCTTCAGCGAGAGCTTCCACAGAGGGAGACACTTAGGAAATAAATGTCAGCCATGAAAACAGCTTGTTACGATGACAAAGCGTGGCTTCATCCCATACTTGTCGGTGAACATGGATCTTTAAGAGTGTGGTCCAATTGGAGTGCGGATCAGAACCTCCCGCTCTCCCACTACAAGAAAAGTTGGGGGCCCACTGAGCAGCTCTGCCTCCTGGCTCAGCTCTTTTCAACACTGCACCAATGAGCTCACTTGCCATATCCCTAAAATAATAAGACCTGAGACACGTTGGTTTGGACCTTGCAGTTCCACAATGTGGCTGAATTGAAGTGGAACATCCACTGATGACTCGGGGCCCCAACATACAGGAAGTGTGTGGGAAAACCGTAGGACAGAACGCTCCCTCAGTGTTTCCATTCTAACCGGATATCTGCCAACAAGCCAGACAGAAGCAGAGAGTTCTGGGGCATACTGATGGGTCTACATCGGACCACTAAAGCAGTATTAATGACGGTGTGTGCGTCGGCCTCTGGCGGAGCCTGCCATGTCTGGCTCAGTCTCCCCGAGCTGTTCTCCATCACACAACTGGCTGCAGGCTTGGTTTGGTTCAATTACCTCCTCCGTTCAAGACGCCTTCCCAAACACAGCACTTATTTGTCCAGAGTCTTGTTCTTTACTTCACCGCTCGAGTAACCACATCGCTTTTTGGGCACAGGCGCGGTGTTTGTGGTTAAAAACCGAAAGCTTGCCAGTGCAGCTACTGATTTGGCGCTCGCATTAAACCAGCTATAAATAGATAAATGTGATCCGAGGACAGCAGAGCAGCAGAACAGTTGGTGAGTGTGGGTCTGGACCCAAGCCGTGTGACGCAAGTTACTGAGGACAAAAGGGTCAAAAAGTCCATATTTAAAAACGAAACTGAATGGAAGTCTCAGTAAAATATTCTAATTTTTGTGGAAAGATTCTTTGAAAGTTTCAGGCCTGATGAGACCTACAGTTAATAAATCACAAGTGTAAAACAAAGAATGTAAATCCACTGAAGAATGACTCAAACTAATGTGGAGAGACTCGCAACCCATTGGAGTCACCATCCATCCATACATCCTCGCCTGCTCATCTTGCCAGGTCGTGGGGAAAGCAGCTTCAACATGGAGTGCCAAACGTCAATATCCACCAGCTCTAATCCCAAGACGCTCCCAGGCCATTGAAGAGATATAACACCTCCACCTGAGTCGACCCCTTGTTCTCCTCCATGCTGGCTGAGCCTGAAACAGGCATCCAGGCTCACTTTTTAAGCAGTGGTTACTCCAAGTCTTTCCCAAACTCCTCACCCTATGTCTAAGGAAGACGCTCGCCAGCCACTGAAGGCAGCTCATTTCAGCCGCTTGTATCCGAGAGCTCCTTCTTCCTGACATGGCCCAAAGCTCATGACCATAGATGAGGGTCAGGGGTGAGGGTTGAATGGTGAATGGAGAGCTTTGCCTTTTGGCTCAGCTCTCTTTTACACAGAACAGTGCACGTTTTTATTGTGTTACTGCACATGGCCTTTTCATAGAAAATAGGTGGCCTGCTTTGATCAACATATATGAGACAGAGTTTTAATTTAGATGTGTGTTTCGGTGGTAAATTGGGTGACCTGAAGTACCAACAAACTGTCCTCCGTCCCAGGCTTGAAGTCATCGGTGACGGTGTTTCCAACCCTTTAGCATGTGGCTAACAGAGCTTACACTAAACACTGTCGCATTAGCAGCCGCAGGCCAACATTTTCGCATTCCTCATCCACGCTTGGCTGTGGCTGAACTCTGACACACGAGTCGCTCAGGAAACACAGCATGATGAATAAAACTGCTCTTCATTCACCAGCCACTTTTCAAGCATCTGCATCTCTCCACCAGCTCATCGTAAATATCAGCGGTGCGAAAAAATCCACTTCCTCTCACTCGTACGCAGTAAAATGGAGTCATTTCCACGTCTGTCCAAACAGCCTTCGGTGTATCGGTTCACCGGGTTCGGCTGAAAATGCTATAAAATAAGAGGTGTCGGGACTGTGGGTGGTTTGTGGGGACGATGCGCTGCTGCAGGCAGCGACCGATACTTGAGGCGTTTCCAAGCACAACCAGACCAGTCGCTACACGGCTTTGAGGAGAAATGCTGATCCACTTGTCTGGTGAGCTGAAAAGACTCAACAGGAAAATGCCATATCTGCTAATTTGATCATGTGATATTGACTCCCAAACAGAAAAAGATGAACTACAGGGTGAGACTTGAAATAAGTACACAATACTAAATGGTTACTGGTCACATCTTTTAGTCAAACCCCCCACTCTTCGCCCTGAAATTGTGATTCTCATTTTACAACAAAATCAGGGTTTCATCACTTTTATTTTCCTCATTTTACATAGTTTAAATTCCACAAATTCCTTATAGCTATGTATGTATATATTTATGTTTCCTTTTTATTCCAACATTTAAATCAAAATTATCTTCAATTATTGACTGCAATATTTTTCTCTTATTATACCATCTTCATCAAAATTACTCCTTTTTACCCCATAAATGTAATAATAATAATAATAATATTTTGATTATTCCAGTTATTTCTGAGATTGTATAAATGATGAAATATTTTTAATACATTTTTTATTTTTTATTATTAAAAAAAATCAGAAACCATTGAAAATAATTTTTTTTAAAGTTATTTTTCTCAATAAATTGGATCTTGTTGTTTTGTCATTTATGATTATTATAGTCATAATAATTTATTTATTAGTATAATTTGTGCTGCATTATAATTTATGCCGAATATATTCTAAAATATTAATAATAATACAGATTATTAGATTTAGTTTGAAACAAATAAATTCGCTATTTCAGTGCTATCCCAATTGATTTTTCTGTGAACATGTTTTTTGAATTCACCAACATACTGTCATACTTTCTCGGCCCTCCGCAGCAGGGTCAGATTGTGGCCCATTTCCCAGGTCTAGAATCTCATCCGAGCGGCTCAAGTATGTGGCGACACCTCTCTCAAGTACCTCTTAAATCCAAGGTCCCCCAAACACTTGTATCCAGTTTCCTCTGAAGGGCTCAGTCAGTCTTGAGGTTATTTTCAGAAAGTGACCTCATCCATCAGACTTGGACGTCACAGATAATGAAGTCAGATCGTTCATGGAGCTTCTGAACACCAGTTTGCTGGTTTGGCAGTCGGAACAGCAACTCCACTGGAGCTTTGACTCATGAGACGGCGCTCTTTACGCTTGTCTTGTTCACCATCTCCACGTCCCAATTTTCCTCACATTGACTTCACCGTCCATCAGCGGCTCCCTGACATGATATGCTGTTCCGTCCGCAGCGGCAGGCTGAGAACTGTCGTCCAGACCGTTAGAAAACCATTAACCGCGGCTCACTCTGCCACGCTGTAATCAAAACCTGTTTTCTTTGGAAATGGACGGTGAAACATCAGTCTTTCACGACACAGGTGAAAAAAGAACGTTCATGCAAATAGGACCAACAAGCCGGGCCAAAAAAGAGGGGATGGTAAAAACAGAGATGAGGAAGAGGAAAGACGTGTGCAGAGAGGTCTGTGTAAAATATCCCTCAGGACCTCGTGTGAGGGACACTGCCATCTCAGACTCCGTGAGCAACACTGAGGACATTTGATCTTCATATACTGTAGTTCATTTAGTCCCCCAGGACCAGCGTGTTGGGGTAACCACTCCAGTGGGGATTTCCAACCGGAACCCCGATAGCCTCACCACAGATCAGCTCTGCTCCATGTCTGTGTTGGGTCACTGGACTCACTCCCTGTGGTAGCTGGTTTCTGATACTCGCTGAGAGTATCAGAAACTAACCACAGAGATGAACTATCCCTGACTGCAGCTTCAACGGGCACGAATTATCCAAGTCCCTGCACACGTTGATAAAAAACTGCTCTGTAATTTTTAAAATATTTTTAACATTTATTCATTTTTACTTTGTGCTAAAACAGCACCAAAGAGGGCTGACCTGGGTTGTAGAACTGCCGTGGCCAACAGTTACGTGGTGTCCAAAGACCTTGCCCAAGAGCCCACGGTAGCCTCCTGGTTCTCATGCGTGTCCCTGCCAGAACGCCAGCGGAAACCAAAGAACGGAACTGTCTTGTTATGAAAGAGTATCCAGAGGTACACGATGAACTCCCCCACACATCTTCTCTCTCCAAGTGCTAGATCCCTCCAATAAAACAACGTTATGTAAACGCTAAACTTATGTAGCTCATGAGTGACGTTGATCCATTGCTGCTAAAACAGAAACATGTTTCACCTTTAGTGGTTTCCAATGTTTTCTAATCCTCCACTGCAGAATATTCATTAAGGAAAATGAGCGTTAGAGTTGGTCCACTCCTCCGAACAGATGCGGATGTATTTATTGTTCTGCGGGTCGGATCGAGTTCGCGCTAGATTTTACACAAGCAAACATCCAGTAAAGACGCCTTTAAATCACAGGAGCGGTCCAAATACCATTATAGTTTTAACTGTAGGTTAAAAAAACGAGCTGCAGAAACTCTCTGGAGTATCACATGACCACAGATGGCAGCTGTGATTGGCCTACTGGCAAAGCACTGCAAGGATCAGGTTTTCAATTGATTGGGTGACGTGTGGTGGAACAGATGGAACAGAGAGGAAGTGTGTTCAATGGAACTGAACCAAACCAGTGGGTTTTTCCACCAGCAGGCAGGTGTGGCGCACGCGCACACACGCACAAATACACAAATCCTGCAAAACCTATACCTCCGGTTCTCTCTCGCTCACTGGTTCTCTCTGGCACTCGCTCCAGCCCTCGCAGGCTATTTGGTTCTGCATAGATCTTCATTATGTTAAATTACCTTCTCGGGTTTCACTGGAATGAATGCACATGTGAGTGAGCTGCTGGTGGTGAGGGGGGGATACTGCTCCCTTCCTGACTCCGCAGCCATTTTTTATCTGCCTAAGCAGCACAATAAATTGACGGAAAGAGAAAAAGCAGAATTGACAAGGTTTTCCATGGTTGAGTTTATGTTGGAGCAACCCGGAGAAATCACAGTGTAAGTTCCACAGGACACAGCAGAGCCGGCTCGTAATGTGAATACACCGATTCACAGAGCCAAACATGAGCGCAGGAGAAAATAAAACTGGAGGTAGTTCAGGTTTAACAAGAATAAAAAAAAAAGAGTGAAAACCCACACAGCTGCAGCCAACTCAAGCTGCTAGCTTTCCCTGCCGTGAAGCCGCTCGACTGACCTTCAGTGTTTAAAGCACGTCTCACTTTAATGTGTCACCAACGTCCTTTTTTGGCTTCCGCTTCCGAGACAACTCACCAGGGAAGCAAATACTGAAACAAGTGTACTGAGAATTTAGAGGAAGTCCTCAAGTCTCACATGTCGTCTCAAGTCAAAGCTAGTTCTTCTCATCACATTTTTATGTTTTACATATTGTAAAATACTACAGTAAATATTTGGACTTCAACTCATAATAAAACTGTAACTATGACAAACTTACTATTTTATGTAATTAAAATAATTTACAGTATGTATATTATATTGTAACTGCATTTTTGATGGAGACAATCTAAATACAATTTTTTTTCACCGCATATTAGCCAGTCATTAATCATCAAGTATTGATATATTAGTATTAGTGTCTAGTTTACAGTGACAAGCTGTTTCCCTGGAATAGTCACCAAAAGTTCACACTAAACAACTACATAGTATGAACTGTAAATAAACAATCAAGTTTATCAATTGTTAATGTGTTCCTCAATCTAAAGTGATGCCAAAATAGTAAACCTTAGTAGTATATCAGAATATTCAGAAGAAATCGCTGCAATTCTCAAAACTGCTGGTTTTGATCTCACATTTATTCATGATAGTTTTTAAAATATCAAAAATATTCCTCATATAAGTTAATTTTAAAACTTGCAGCTTCATACATTTTATTCCTGACTTTTGAACCTTTGCTCTACATAGCTTACTTTTAAAATGTGTCCCAGGTTGGATTTAACCACACTCTAGCATTTGCTTTCATTTAGCATATTTTGCCAAAATAACTTGGGTGTTACTATTCTATTACTGTACATTTTAAATCTAAAATGGTCACTAAAATAACAATAAAATAATGACATGCCACATACAGTATTTGTTCAGTTTCTCCAGGTCAAAATGCACAAACATAACAAAAGATGTAAAAAAAAATATCCTCATATCTTCTTATCATGATAATGAACTCAACACAAATTCCCTACCAGACCAGTCTACTTTATAGAAACAAGGCACGCTGTAAACACAACATGTGCAGACTGAGGTGAAGTTTTCATCAAATCCAATTTCTGCTGAGCACCTGCCAAACAGGGGCCACCAGATGACAACAGAACACACAAAGAGCCACACGGAGTCAGAAATAAAACCCATCAAACGAAGTTAAAGACAGCAGTGGACTGACTTGCTGTGAAACGTTCAGGAGAATACTCTGAGATTCAGAAGGGGAATGGAATCTGAAAAGTGAAAATCAATAGCAGTTTGAGAATATTTCATTTTGGCTCCATGAACTGTTTTTTTCCCCCAGAAATAGTTTGGAAGACACTTAAAAAAAAAAAAAAAAAAAAAAAAAAAACGTTTTCAAGGCAGGAACAGAGAACGGTTGATGATGAACTTAATCCTGCATCAACACAAATTTGAAATCATGCTATAAGCACAACTGTAATCCAAGTGTAGTGAACATGTCAAGATTCAATGAATCAAAGCGTCTTCTACCTTGAGTTCTGGCTTCATCACTGTTTGTTTTAAAACTAGAAAGCTTTCAAACCTGATTCATTAGGTTTGTGAGCGACTAGAACCGACAAGACAAGAGAGGTTTTCAGACGAAGGTAGGGAGGCCAGACTCTGGTGGTTTGGACTCACCAGGGAAAGAAAAGAGGAAGAAAAGTGGGTTCTTTGGATGGTAAAGGAGGTGTGAGCAGGGAGGATGGTTGAGACAGGTAAAGACAGGTGGAGGACTTGTACTTGCAACCCCTGATGGGAGTTGCCAAAGGACAAAGAACTCGCAAGAGAACTAGAACTGGTGAAGGCTCTTACTGGTTAGAACCTACCACACAGGCGTCTTCTGAAATCAACTGTCTGAATTTCATTTTTCTTCTCTTTTCTTCTATTGTTGGAGGTAACCGTACAACCACCACCAGACTTCATCATCACTGACTCACATAGTTGCCTCTCGTTCTAAAATATTATACAATGAATTGAATTCAAATATTAATAACAGTGAAAATTATAACCGACGCAGGGCGGCCTCGCGGACTAAAGACATTACATCCAGGCAAAATCAGTGTTGAGAAAGAACTACTTTGGTAGCCTAAATCCACGCGTAATCTCTGTCAAGTAAATTGCTCCCATGTGTGCTAATGCTACCGACAGCACTATTAGGCTTCGGAATTAATGGCTCGCTGAAACACGCAGCTAAACAAACAAGTGCCACTGCTGGTGAACCTCTTTTCTGCCCTGAGGGCCTCCGGAGGGCCAGGAGATGTGCGGTGGTGCTTTATGTGCTGGCAGCTGTACTAACAGCACGAGCTTGAGTGTAGCAGTAATGGTGGCTCGGTCAAAGCCAAACCTTGGTATTGTTGTGGTTCACACAGTTGTTCAAAACTCAATCACATCCTTGGAGAACACGCCGTAAGTCGGCAGCCAGACTTTCATTTCTAGCTAAGCAGATGGCTTCATGTGATCCATTAATGTCAGCTATGTGCGACCGTATATGCATTTCACACCATGATAGGGAAAAGCCATATTAAGGTTTGGATTTACAGTTTGTTGGACTTTTTTTCTCTCGGCAAAGAGGCCAACACCTCACCAGGGAGGTGCCCGGGAGGTATTCAGACTCACCCCGAGGGGGCAGCAACAATGAGTCCCAACTGAAAACTTCAGACCATTGGACAGAGTGCACTATGAGCATTGCCCTGACTGAAGAAAAAACATCAATAGGTCTACCAATCTCTAGCAGGTCCACTTCTGCAGTCGATCTGTAAACACATATACTACAAAACCTTTTCTTCATTTCATTTCAGGCCTAAACTCAAAGCCCCAGGGCTGAATCCAAGTATTTTCTGTGGCCCACAAGAACTTCAAATACCTATAGGTAAATTATATTCCAATTCAATATTAATTTGAACTTCACTTGGTTCAACAGGCTGTTAGAAAGCAGATATTGTAAGGGAGACTGACAGAGCATTATAGTTTCATTCCCAGATTCCAAGACTCTTCAAGACAGTAACCACCAAGAGACATTTACACAAAGCCAAAGCACTTGTGCTTTTAGGCATTATTTACGACACAAGTGTCCAGTTTGCTTGTCTGAATATGACTGCATGATTAGTGGAAATACATTAATGTATTAGTACAAATCATTATGCTGTGAATGTGAAAATGTAGAAAAAAACAATTGTGAAACATAACTGAGTCATGATTCAGGGGAAACCAACAAAAACACAGGTTTAGTGTAGCAGTGAAAAGCTTGGCTTGTTCCAGTGTAAGTGAAATCCCCCTAAGCTTCCACTTCCTTCCTCCTCTTGACACAATGTAGCAGGTCTCAGACTGTTTCCCAGTGGGATGAACATGAGATATGTCTATGAGATATTGTATACGCTCCCTACATCTGTGCGAGTGAGAGAGGCATTCGACTACACATCTCTGTGTGAGAGCGGGATCTGGCCGGTGCTCAGTGTCGGGTGTATAAAAGCCCTGCTCATGAGTATATCCCCAGAGGTGGTAGTCTAACCCAAACATTTTCCTGTCAATCATTATAAGCCACCAGCCATGGTCACGACCCGGGAACAGGAAAAGGCCGTGCAGCTTGTGATGGATCTAGCTGCTACTCTGGCAGCAGTCGTGTATCCAGAGATGTTTCTGTTTTTCTATTTGGAATCCTTCAAGCTGCTAGTGAGAGGCTTTGTTCCGTGCTATGACCAAAACATGGCAGATGAGGGAACGCCTGAATGCATTCATGCAACATGCCAAACCTAAGAAAGTAGTTACCACTGAGGTACATACTCATTATCTATCATTGTCCATTAAGCATCTGCAGTAGAAACAAACAGAGTCTTTAACTTCATCAAGAAAAAATTACAATGCAGTGCCAATTTTCTCTATCAATTTTCTGTTGCATCATTTGTTGTTTTAAATAAAACAGAAATTCTTTTAACAGCTGAGTAGCACATCACCTATTACAAAGTTTTTTTTCATCAAATCAATCAAATTACCTATGTAATTTGTGTATGTAATTTTCAATACATTTGTAGTGTTTGAAATATCATTAAACGCAATGAGCCCGTGTGGACAGCAAGAGGTGGTGTTGCTACAGAGCACCCACAACACACTCAACCCCGAGTTCCACTGAACTCATGAGTGCTGTGACATCGTTGATCAGGTCTAGTAAATCAGAGTTTCCATCAGGGTAAATATACTCTATACTATATTTTTCTCACTGTCCTATACCCTTTGACCATGTCAGTCTAGATTACTGTGGATTGTAAATTCAATATAACCTTAAAACCAAAGAAGCATGAGTTTGACTTTGAAAGTACAGGTCAATTGGTGCGCAAAGATTCTAAACTAGCCATATGTAAGCTACGGAGCTCCCCAGGGGACATGGAGGAAAAAAATTATCTTGAGAACCTGTGATCCTAAAATAAAAAAAAATCTCATGTCATTTAAGGTATTGTATCCAGACACCAATCAGGCAAGCCTGCAAGTTTCATCCAACATACATTCATCTGTGTTTGGGTTATTCTGTTTACAAATGAACCACTAAAATTAATTCCAGAATGCACAAAACAACATTTGCCTTAGAAAAAGGACCCCATACTCTCTGCGGTCCTTAAAAGTATCAAAGAAACATTGTCTAAACTCTCGTCCTGCAGTTTCCCATTCCCATTTCCAAAGTTTTTCAACCATGACTTGCAGCTGGACTACAGCTAAATACAAAGTGCAGTGTGAAGGATGGCCAGTGAATACGAAGAGGGAAGTTAACCAAATGTACTTCTCTTCTTGGCACCACCTGCTTTCTGTATTTCACCCCACTTTATATTCAAAGGCTGCTAAAACAGCTCAGAAAATAAATGTGCAGTCATGCACTTGGAGTGGAGCTAAGCGGAGAGGAGGCTGGGAATTGGGAATGAGGAATTGCAGCCTAAGATCTGGAAGCCAAAAGAGTTTGGTAGCAAAAAAAACAAGAGAAGGGAGGACAGAGTAAAAACACACACTTGCTGATACTGTCACAAAAATGAGCTTCCCTGGAGTATGTTTGTCAAGCGGCGAGCTACAAATGAGATGCGTGTTCATGCCTGGGCTTTCATGGCTGCAGTAGCAGCCTGTCCAGAGATGGGCGGCTAAACATCCACATGGGATGCAAAAACACATTTGTCCACTTTCACTACGACTCGAAATACTTGCCTTCTTCAGACAAATTCAGCGATTAATGAAGACAAATGGCTGTCTCTGTTTCTTTCTGTGTGCGGCCGTGGCTCTAAGTGAGTGTTGGATGTGTGTGTGATTAAGTATGTGAGTGGATGACAGAAGGAGTGTGAGAAAGAGACCAGACAGCCAGACAGAACCACTGGTTCTGTCCGTCTTTGACTGGAAGCCAGTGAATGAAATACACAGCCCATAGCTTGTGTGAGTGTGTGTGTGTGTGTGTGTGTGTGTGTGTGTGTGTGTGTGTGTCCTGACACGTGGAAGGTGGTGTGTGGGCGTCGAGAGGGAAAGCTCATAAAAACCATGATCACACTGATGAGGTCACAGTGAAACTGGAGAAAGCCTTTCATTTCCTGTCTCATTCCATCTCTCGCTCCTTGGTCCATTCATCCATCGCTCCTCTGCGACTGAACTTCTACTTTTCCCCACAATGAAATCTCTCTCACACTAACAAGGCAAATTTCTTAAATGTCACTCCACACTTGAGAAGGGAGGCGTGTTTCATTGGCAAGAGGAAGAGGACATTTCTGGTAAAGGGTTAAATATTCTTTGTATGGAACAGAATTACAGGTACACACTGTTTGCTCTAAGTATTATCACTGAACCAGCAAACAAAGAGCCTTCTTCACAGTGTTTTAGGGCTTAAATCTCATTAATGACCATTAAAACTATAAGTAGCAAACACTCAAGGGTTTAGTCTGAATACTGTGTAATGTGTAGAAGTATTTAAGACTCCAACTCCCAGGGAGGCAAATGCAGCACTGTGAGTCTGCAGGGAAAACCTTACATAAAACCCAGTGTCAGTCTTAATCTTATTAATTGAAAAACCTCATCAGAGAATGCAACATTTTTTTCCGTCTTAATGAATCACTCACTCTCCAAAGCAACTGCTGATGTGTACACACAAACTCTCACCGCTCTAATAGCACAGATACATGCTTCAAAAACAATAGGAAATGAAATGAAATGAAAGGCGAGAAGCAAGTTGCTCGATATCAGTGACTCTTATTGAAGCAGTGGCAAATGGCTAATAGTATATGTCACTGCACACCTCCACTCCTGCAACCTCCAGGCTGCTAAACCCTCACAGGCAAGTGTTAACAATTTTTCCTAAATTACCCATCTAAAATAAATGCTCTCCACTGACTCCCGCCACTGGTGGACTGACCAGTCTTAATATCTCAATCAGTTTAGGAATGAACTGTGTTGATTTCAGTCTTGGTAAGTCAGAATGCTTCAGGTGTTGGTAAAGACAAAGAACCAACTTAAGAATATCCAACGAAATACCAGGTGAGTACTGTGTTCTGGTCTCATTAAACTTTGTTTTTCCACTAGTTTGGAGAGTCAGGAATTTCTTTGTGCTTTTAAGCGGTTCTTCTGACCACCAATAAAACACATAATTTATGAATATTTTCTTGTATTTTGCTGTGAAGGGAAGGGAGTGCTGCACTGATCATTTTTTAGTTTTGAAGAAAAAATAAGTAATATGTTCGAGAAATCCGCTGGCTTTGTTCAAGTACATAAACTAGCTTAAAGCTTGAGCTAAAATAAAGGGACCACCACCCACTTTCTTTCAGTTCACTCAAATTTGTGGACATAAACAGCCACTGTGTTTTTTGTGAGAATGTGTGATATTCATTTAACAGCTTGCTTACAACCAATTTTCTTCACATTTCACCAAATCCTCAAGATGCACCTGAGCTCTCCCTGCAACACAACAGCTGCAAACCGGTGCAGCGGAGGACAACTGAGAGCTACACAAATAGTCCCGTGGTCGCACTGCTTCTTATCAAAGGCTTGTTACTGGTTGGGGTTGCACAAAAACACCGAGGGGCATCAGCGGCAACTGGCTGCCAGATTGCCTGTCCCATCTGTGGGCTCACGTTCAGGACAGAGAGGGAAAATGAGAGGCAGGAAAAGCAGGAATGATGGAGAGAGGAACCTCTGAAAAAATAAAAACATGGAAAGAAACCACAGCCGGACTGCAGTATATGAGATCAAAACACAAAAGGACAGAGGCAATGAGCATGAAGTTTCTGACAGAAAATGAACTTTCCTTAAACAGTATTGGCGTTCAATTCTGGAAAATGACATGCAAATCACAGTCTGATCGAGAGTTTGAAGACCATTACAAAGCCGAATGTCACATCTGATTCATCTTGATCGAACCTCTTTGTGTGTTTGTGTCGAGAATATATTCCATTTGTTCCCCCAGAGGCCAGATGGTTGGTGATTATATATTCTGAATTCAGTCTAAAGTTAAACAGCCCGGACCTCAGGCTTTCTCGCAAACCATAATACATCTATTTTATTTATTCCAGTTTCATAAAAACAAACAAATTAGATAATGTGAACGGGGAGTCTGGGATTAATTTTGAAGCAGCTGATTAGTCTGTTTGTGTATGGGGATAATTGGGTCTGGGACCAACCCTAAAAAGCCTGCAGGCTTTTGTGCAGTCTGGAAGATAGACCAACGCATCCCTCCGCTCCTCCTCCTCTTCAGGCTTCACGCTTCCCCCGTATCACATTAATTCATCACGATGAATCCAAACACAAAAGATGCCTTGGGCGTCACCCTTAATTCAACCAAACTTTAAAAAAAAATTAAGTATAAGCAACAGTCAAATCTCTCAACTTTTTTTCCATCAACCAGCGAAGTCTAACTTTGCAACCAAGCAAAGAAGATTACAGACACAGGGGTGCCTCAGACACTGTGCACCTACCATGTCACAAAAGACAGAGGGTTAAACAGAGAGCATTTTCAGGGGAACACCTCAGTATTTCCAAAGAACATTGGAATTTTTGGAGGGAGGGAATTCTGTAATGCTTTCCTTAAGTTGTTGTACCACCAACAGAACATCAGAAAAGAAAAGGGAAATACATGCATGACTGGACAATTTCCCAAATGATAATATTAACAAAAAACTCAATATCAAATGCAGCATTTAGTTTTATAAAGTGCTGAAAGTGACTCAGCATTTTCTGTCAACTTGAGGTTAAGTAGAGGACAGGATAACAAAACCAAAAAAACATTCATTTCATTTTGTAAAGGGTCTGCCAAACTCCTGACTACAGTAATTTCTTGTTTGTATGAAATAAGTTGGTATTTTTAAATGAAGTCAGTGGATGCCACTGAGAATAAGGAAGGCATGTTGGACGCAGCTGTAATCTAACTTGTGTACTTATATTCCACAAACCTCTGTCAACTGAAATGGCATCTGTCCCCAGCTGCAGTTAAACCGAAAAAGGAAAGTAATATTTGGAATTAACATTCTGTAAATGAGTTCTTGTGACGTGGCTATGAAACACACCATTGATACAGGTCAAAAACAAAACTTTATGTATGGTAATGGCGTGAATGTCGGTTGGCCCAGCCACTTGTAACTTGCAAGTTGGTGGTAATGAAGAGCAACTTCATACATTAGGCAAAAAAGTGCAGTGTCTTTACAGAAAACATTGAAGGTCAGCAGCAAAAGCGTTGTTCATATCTTCTTCTGAACACATGAATTAAGAAAAGGCTCATTTATTATGGGATTTCTCTTAGTCACAAAATGAGCCTGACTTGTTTGAAAGAAAGGGTTATTGTAGGACTCTGATCAAGTCTAAACCAATCCGTCCCCTTTGTGGATCCACGTTCAGCACCCGTACCTCCACTCGCTCGCCAGGTCCCAGCGCTAGGCTGCGCCGGCGTTGTGAGGCTGGCAATTTTGCCAGAGTGATGTTACTCTTGTGGATGAGTCCAGCTCTGCCGACACCGATATCTACAAACGCCCCAAACAGAGTGGTGTTGTCCACTCGGCCGGTCAGCACCGCACCCACTTGGAGATCACTCATAGACACAATGCCCCGTTTAAAGTCCGCCTGCCCAAAATCTGGAGATGGCAGAAAAGAAAGATTTAGAAAGCGCTCGGAGAACAAAGGGAGGAGTATCATTGACAGAATACAGGGTGTTGGAGACAAAAGGAGAAATGATATATTCAATTTCATATCAGAATCAAACTCTCATTTCCAAGGTTTGGATTTCTCAGTGCCCTATTTAGGCACTGTTTCCTTTCAGCTTGATCATGACCTACCTCTTTCCTCTCTTTGGCATTAACACTAACTAGGAAGACTTTTGCCCCAGGAAATCGTCTGATCCAATTATCTTCACCCTCAGCACCGACCCGACGCAGTAGCTTCAGCCAGCTGTTTACTCAGCTGAGCAACTCAGTTCTACAACCCCGATCCAGGTTCAAAATGAAAGTCAGACTACAGTCCTTAATTTGGATGTGAGAGAAATGCAATGGAACTGAATCGTTTTACCTTCTCCATGTCATGTACAAAAAATTGTTATCAACTTAAGTGAGATTCAATTGCTGTTTGTTGAGTTTTGAGATACATTTTGGTTGTTCAGTAAGGTGGAAAAAAAATCCCTGCCACTCCAGGTACGTTAAAAACACTGCTGTAAATCACATATTACTGAGTCTAAAACAGTTGCTGACCCCTTCTGCTAAAGTTTTTTTTAAAGTGATGGGATTCTTACTTTGCCGGAAGTCATATCCAGGAGGTTGTGTAAGGCCATCAATGACGAGTCGCAGGGTCTCAGGTATGGTGTCCAGGGTCTTGGCCAGTTGCTCGAAATAGCAGGAATTCAGTTTCCTCTCCACAGACTGTTTTAAGCACAACTCCCCGATCTGGTCAGCACTTCCTCCGACAAGTTTCAAAAATCTGAAGAAGTACAAATAAACAAATACATTTTAAATGTTTTTGGACTCCTGGACACCATCACAAATATTATAAAATATTTTTGTCTTTCAAAATGTGTGGCTGTATACAAACAGAAAAAAGAAAAATATCAACACTAAATTCTTGACACTTTCATTATGTCAGTACTCATCATTGCTGGCATCATAATCAACAAACAACAGAGAATGTGTTCAAACTGTACAAAAAATAAACCATCACATCATCAGATTCACATTTAGAAGTACTGCCACTAGCACACCACAGAATGCATGGGGTGACCCAAAATCACCCTTGTACTAGAACCTTTGAATCATAGACTCATATTTGTCAGACTTTTCTATGCAATGCCAGATGGTCACCATAAATTATGTTACACCAAATAATATTGGTGTACAATGCTAAAAAATGGATGTGTAAAAGCATTTTTTATAGTGACATGATTTATTAATTTTATGTAACATATTGCATTTCTTTATTTTATTCATTCTCAAACCAGAATATGTTTTGACATTCTGTTGATAATTGAATTTTAAATATATATGTGCCCTCAATAATACATTTAATTAACAAACTTTTTAAATTTACTTATTTGCCACAGAAAATATATCAAAATACATGAAAATATTTGATTCAGTAAACCTCTCCAAGTGAAGCTGACATAGGAAATAAATTGATGGAATGTGGCTTTATTCAATGAGCAAGAAAAAAAAATCTAGTCAAATAGAAAAAAGAAAACAAAAAGTGGAAATAGGGGAAACAGAGTTTAAGTGAAAACACAGAAGAACACAATTTCACAAATGCACATTCATTGAGGCTGCAGTAAATCAGGTAAATCCGGTGTGGGCTGTAAACGCTCTGACACCTTGTCTCATGAAGCTGCCTCCATTTCACTAAGGTCTGACTGTTTGTCTAACTGTCGGCAGCCTGGAAAAAATCTATTTCTAACACTTTTTTCCAGCTTGGATGTAGCACCTCTAAATGTCCAGGCACTCGGTCAGGTTGCACCACTCAAAATCTGACACGAGCAGTTAAATCAGAACTAATTAGCTGTTCAACATTCCGCACAGACCGGGTTACACAGCGGTGCGGGAGCCGGTGCTGCAAATAAAGCTCATGGAAAAATGTTTGTGTGCATTGTGGCTTCTGTATATATTATTCACCGTCAACTTTCCACAGCTGCTGATAGATGAGAGGAGATTTGCTCCAGTGTATGTGAGTGTTTGTGCACCAGTTGGGTGGTGTCTGTGATGGATGTCGCTCAGTGACAGGCTGACGCCACACAGACTCGGCAGCTGTCCCCTGCGTGATGGAAGGAACAGGTGGACACGTACACACACACACAGAAAGCTGATTCATACAAAATGCTGTTCAGAAATGCTCATTTGGCAGAAGCGAGCGGCTCTGCTGATGTAACGGGACACGGCTTGTGTACAAACTATCGGACTAGACAGCTGTGAGCAGCGAGGACGACTTCTGCTGCTGATGAGTGGCACATGTTGCACCTTCGTGCTGTTTTTACTCAGAGATCTGACTAGAAATTCATGCACACGGACGCACAGTGTGGTCAGCTCTAGCTGCCTGAGATCAAACAAAGCAAGAAGACACAACCCATCACATGATAAAATCTAACAATACTGAGTTCGGAGTCACAGTAACAGGTAATGACATGGTTCAAGTGAGGTCGTGGGCCATGCTAACCCTCCCACTGCACATCCATTTTCAGGCTACATGCTATTGTTCATTCTGACATGCATCAGACAACATGACTCCAAATCAGTTTTAAGGTCCAGTCCAATCAGAGAGCAAACGGTCTGCGGTTTTACTGTACATTAAATTCAATGACAGTAAATAACCTAAATTCCAAGTATTGGCCAAGACAAAAAGTTGATGCATCATCATCATGCACTTCAGGCCTTGTTTCATAGAAAAAACACAGAAAAACAATTGTAGTTTTAACAGTTAATCGCTGTGACCTAAAATTTATGTAATGAACATTTTTTTCAGACTAAAGTTAACTTTTGCATAACTTGTGAAGAACAATGTGATTTTTTTCGGAGCCAAACTGAAATGATCTGCATCCAGCTCCCTTTGCTTTCAATATAAAGATACCTAATGTGTGCCGGACTAATACATAATACATACTAATACATACAGCAAATGACTGCAGGAAGATGTTTTCACGGAGTCCAAACCCAGAGAAATTAAATCATTTTATTAAATAGACTTACATCTCTGGAAACTATTTTACAGATTTTTTAGCAAAAGCAGAGACTTAATTTTCTTTTTTCTCGTCACCTTTCTACTTTCAAATAAACAATGGATGCGTATCCTGAAACTAAAGCGGGCAAATAACATTTCAGTTCATGTATGTGTATTTTGTACTGGGTTACAGGAAGGGGGTCGAAGTGTTGGCTGTGAGGATCCAGTTTCTCTAATGTGATGATTTTCCTTAAACGCTGTGCACACACACTCCCTGTGACACACGGTTTTTTCATCACCCTTCACAACATACTTCAACACACATAGTGCACCCTCTAATGCTCGATTTAAAAGATGTGTTCTGAGAGCAGGACACAAAGTGCTGACATTAGAATCAGATGAAAACTGTGGACTGATCTTCTGATCAGTAATGAGGCAGATGTTTATTACAATTGAAGATCAGAGCTCAGAATGAAGTTACTGGGCGCACTTGTGTGGTGGGCTGAAGGTTGAAATGGTGATCAGCTTCAAGGTCACTTCTGGCACACAAAAAATACATCTTACTTCATCCTTGCCTTATTAATAGTCAGTATTTTGACGTAAAAGAGCAGCAAATTCAAGTTAATGTTCCTTTACTGCACTGAAATACAAGCAAGAACACGTTTGCTTATGTTTTAACAGAGAAATGTTCTTGTCATTAGAACACGCAGAAGTGTGTTGAGTAGATTATTGATATTGCCCCACCTTGCTTGTAAAATTCTGCACGATCCAGAGATCCCTAATCTCAAACACAATCCTGACATTAGACAGAAACCAAATACAGCAGCGTCGGTTATCACCACATATGTGGACGGAGACTCAAACCCACACACATACTCTGAGTCCACTAAAGGCACATCAGCATGCAAGGGGGGCATGCTTAGAGCACTCGTGTCAGAACGTATGTAGACTAAACACAGTTGAGTGACTGCAGCTGTAGCTCAAGACACCCCTCCCTATTATTGACGGTGCATGTGTGACATTCACGCCAGGCACACAAGGCTCAGGCAGACGTTCAATGTGCTTTCGATATCAGCGGTGCTAACAATCATTTCTCACTCAAGGACAGACACAAGCCCACACCCTCCTCTCTTGTATCCCATGTCGGCCCAAATCAAATCAGAGTCCTGCACCACGATAACCAGCCCCATATGAGACAGTGTCAAAATGAACTCCATCTTATCACAAACATGCCTTGGCCAGTGGGGTAGACCGCTACCCGAGTGTTGGTGCAATTGTGTGGTCGTACCTCTCTGCCACGTGGTAGGACTCTGGGTGGATGCAGGTCTGGTCCAGAGGATTAATGGAGGACGGGATGTTGACACAAGACTTTCCTTTAGCCTTCTTTGCTGCTGGTTTTCCCGACACTGTTTGGCTAGGATGATGTAGAGATTTGGCGCTGTGCACAAGAAAAACATTTGAAATGTATGCAACCATGCAAGGAGTTCAATGCTGTGAGCTGCATTTCACACAGCAGAGAAAAAGAAATAAATAACACAGCAACACAACAATTTTAAGACGTTAATGTGAATATTCAGAACAACTAGGACAAATGACTAATATTGTCATTGGTAATGACATAAGCTTAAATATAAACACCTGCATGAGTTAACCAAAGCAAACATCTTTCACCTGTTCAGTGTCTGAGGGTTGATGCGGATAAATCCAGCACACTGTTGGTACGAGGTGGGTCCGATGCCTTTCACCAATTTCAATTGCTCCCGATTAACAAACGGGCCATTCTTCTCCCTCCACTCCATGATACTCCGGGCTTTGGCCGCACTGAGACCTGCGATGTGCCTGGTTGCAAATTGAGAATAGACATGTAATAAAATAAATAGGTAGAATTCTCTTCTTATTTTTTTTTACTTTTTTTCAGGATAAACAGTGAGTTATTCCAGTCACAATCGATGTGTGAATTATTACCCGTTTTCAACAGCATTGTCTTGTATGTGAGCTTGTTTGTTTGTAAGCAACATAACTAGAAAAGTTACAGTATTGTTACAGGATTTTAGCACATGTCAGAAATGGGTAAAGGAACAAGTGAATCCATTGTGGTGTGGCTCAAGATCACAGGCTGGATGAAGGATTCTTTGCTAAAATAAAAATCACAACAGAATGGTGAACTGGTTCGGGTTAATTGAAGCCAGATGAAACTGTGGACATTTACAAATAAGTCAACATCAGGCAGAGACGAGTGAAAAATAACATTTGATTTTGTTTGAAAGGAAACACCTTACTCCAAGTGTGGAGTGACCAAACAAACCAGACTTACCTCTTCTTTTTTACTACACCTACATAACACAATAAACATCAAGCACTTTGTAGGAAACAATGTCAGGAGGCACACAAGTGAGGAGTTTAACTCAGAGTCAGGTTTTGTCACCAGAGGTGATTTGGAATTGTATTAGTGTGCACTGTGACTCAGACTCTAAAGCAGTCGAGTATGTCAACACACCACACAATACTTCAGTCATCAACACGTCTGTGTGTGTATGTGTGTGCTGGTGTGTGCTCCTGGCAGTGCAGGAAAACACTCATTTTAAGAGCAGACGAGTAAACAGATGACCTGACGTCCACCCTTGCTGCCAATGTCAACCAAGTCTAGGCTTGTTTATAGTTATCCAGTTTGTATCACATGTACTTGATTAGGGTTAATATAGCAAATATGTCATTGATTTAATGAAGCATGGATATATTCAGCTGCAGTGGACAGCTTTTAACAAGTGCTTTGCCCAGTTGGGAAAGAGCCAGTCCAATAAGTAAGGCATTCATCTTGATAGAAAGCTGGCAGGCCTTTGTGTGTGAGAGTGCATGTGAATAGCAGCCATAATCCTATGCATAAGTGTGAATTGAGCACTTTGCCATGTTGTGACTGCTGAGGGAAAGAATTTCAGGAGTCTGTGCAGCCAACGTGTGCCCACACATATATTTGACTGTGAGATAATGTCCATTTTTTTTGTGTCAGTACCTCATCAGAACCTCTGAGCAGATGTTGATGTCCACCCCGACGAAGCTCACGCACTCCTGAACAACACCATCCAACGCTGCCTTCAGTGCTCCGGAGGAAACATCATGCTGGAATCAAAAATGTAAGTGTTCAAAAGCAGAAAACAACATCACAAATGTTAGAATATGATCAGTTCCTTGAGACGGAAAACACCTCCCCGAATGTTGTCGTATTAAAAGTCACAAGTTCACAGCCACGATTTCATTTAGGACACTTTTGAAGCTAATCTGGTAAGACGTAAACATTGATTTGAACAATAAATGAAACAAATAAATATGTAAAATCTACATGGGAATAGACAATATGAAAAAATAATTAAATGTATAATAAGTGGGACAAGATTTTTAAAAAGATGAGGAGGAAAATGTCAAGGAAAGTTAAAATGTCAAAGACGCAAGAGACACTTTTAGAACTCTACTGAATTATCAAAATACCATCAAAAAACATAAATTTTTAGTTAAACAATGAACCGTTTGTTAAACATGAATACAATAATAAGTAATAGTAGACACATCTGAAACATATTTTGGAAAGAATAGTTGCGACCATTCGTAACTTAATGATTGAACTTTTATTAAACAACATCATTGACATGGTACCTTTTAATTGGACATTCTATAAATGCACATGAAGCAAAATTCCATTTGGCTGCATTTTCCAAGGATATAATACCAATTAACAATGGTAGTGCTCAAATACAAGTGACAGGTGTCACGCCTAAAAAACTAAAAGGTTAATGTTTGAACTGGCTCGTCTTCACTGGACAGTATTTCTGTTCTGGTGGCTCGCAAATGGAAAGAAAACATATCTTCACTCAAAGCCACAAGCTGATAAAACAGTTTATTAGCAGATATCTTGAAGGAATGCAGCTTCAGTTTTAAAATAACAAGACAATGAGAATGAGGAGACACGAGAAAAAAAGAATAGAGGTAGTTCTATCGAATGCGACAGTCATGATGATCCGAAGAGAAATGATTTCAGATTGACACTGACACCACGGTGACTGCAGGAGTATTAGTTGACACACTTTACTTCGAGCGTGTGTATGTGTGTGTTTAGCAGGGGCGCAACAGGGTATACGTGAGCACCAATCATGCATTGTCTCGTAACATGATCAAGCTCAGATAACACTGCCATTGAGCAAACGTGCCACTCACAGGAGAGCAGGGGACAGTCCAGGACACACAGTGTGTTTAAGGACAGACAGAAAGACTTGTTTAAACACCACTGCATTACCCTGACCTAGAAGGGAGTACAAGGGAGTAAGGGAGTACAAGTTTTATATCAAATGCGGCATGATGTTCAGCATAATGAGTATTTCTATAATATAAAGCATTTCTATGTAGCATCTGGATGGATGGATGGTGGCAGGACAAAAACTAGGTCTGGATCATTTACCATTTATAGTACCACTGGACACAAAAGAGCGGAAGACACAGAAATAGTGAAGGCGGCACAAACTGAAATCACCTGTAATGTCATACCATGGAAGAATGTTTCACACGCGAAAAGTGGAGGAGGCGGGTTTTAATGTGCTCTTACATTCCAATTGAAACTTTATAGAGGCGAGAACAGCTCACTTCCAACTGCACACTACTAAATGCATCTCATTATGAACTGAAGCGTGACTGGCGCTTTGAGCAGCTTTGACCAAGGATCTCTGCTTACGTGGGGACAAGGAAGTGCAAACTTAAAATCCAGCATTGAAAGAATATTTGAATATAATGCTCTGTTTTCTGTTTGTTTGTTCTGAAAAAGAAAGGGTGGAAGCAGCTCGGCTCACAGGGTAGCAGCAGTGACAAGGAAGTCATGAGTTCAAATTCCAAATGTGAGCAAGGTGCTAATGAAAGCGTCTGCTAAATGTAATATAAAACAATTGCTCAAATTAAAAGACTTTGATAACGTCCAGCTCATTTTTGTATTGTATATATACTACATGTGCTCACTAGGTTAATTGGACACTCTAAAATTGCCCCTGTGTGTGCCCTGTGATGGACTGGGGACCTGTCCAGGGTGTATTCCAGCCTCTCGCCCCATGACTGCTGGGATAGGCTCCAGCTCTCCCCGCAGCCCTGAACAGGACTAGGCATAGTTAATAGACGATGTATGTACTATATGCTAAAAAATGTGTAGACACAAAAGTACATTCAATAAATGAAAACATAAAATGTTTTTTAACAACATTTGTTTAAACTGAACAGATCACTAGAAAAAGATTGAGCTCAATAGCATATCTAAAACTGTCCCTAACTGTTCCTGTGGAGGGACTGTCCTCACATTTAGAATTTAAAATGCAGTACGACCTGCATTTAAACGCTCATGAAGCCACAAACATGACAATTGTTGCGTAAATAAAGCCTGACTGAGTGATTGATTGCTGTTACTGAACGTCTTAATCATATTTCTGGCTCACAGCCTGCAATCAAGGCTTCCTTTTCTAATTCAGCCACAACAACTTCTGATGACCTTGTTTGGCAAAAGAAAGCAAATGTGGGAATGGCAACGTTAATTAAAACAACAAAAGACTGTGATGGTTGTCAGAGAGCTGTTGAAAAGACTTACAAAAGATGTCAGGAATAAAGTGATGTAAGCCATGCCCAGGTCACAGGATGGAAAAAGGTGGCTAAAAAGTCAGAAGATAAAGCTTCATTCAGGAACTATGGCATCTGTTTCATTCAAGCTTTCAAACAATTTCACACAATTTCGGGAAGAAGCACTCACAACAGTTCTTGACAGAGATACGTTCGTAGTTAACTGGTTTTCAGAACCAGACCTCCAAAACTTCATATTAAGCAAATATCCTGGATCGCTCACTGTGAAGGTCATGTTTAGTTTGGCCAATGACCAGCTAAAGTCAGCAAACCAATATGGAGAAACAAAGTGTCTCTGTCTGCACCTTGAGAAGTGAAATGTTGAGTTACAACTTGCCAATCCACCAGTAGCGAGGGCAGAATATGAAAGAATGAATGGTGGACAGGTACTTACAAAAAAAGGAGTTAATTTCATCTCCTTAAAGTAATTTTAGCAACCTTCATGCCCACGTCAAGCTGTCAGCCGAGTGATAGCAGACAAGGTTAAGTATGTGTCAGAGTTAAAGCTCCAGGGCGGTGGTTTACAAACTCAACAAGATGTAACTGAAGTCAACAACACTAAATCCGTCAGAGTACAATGAAAAAAAAACACAAAGATGAAGAATCCTTTCTGGTGACTTAACAAAACGATTCATCATAACCCACATCTACCCATGCTACTCATTTCAAAGGCCAGGCAGACTTCATTTGGGAAATTCTGACGAGTTTGACACAAAGAACTCCACCTGCAGCAAACAGGAAGTTGCTGAAATGATTCTACCCAGAAAAAAGACAAATTTCTGAAATAAAAACAATTTACTTATTTGAACTGGAGGGGTAAAATATTGGCACCCAAAATGTCGTTGAATGTTTTAAGTTTAGAAAAAACTACTCATTAACTATTAGGACAACATATGTACCTATTGAGTTAAACTGTTGCTGCTCGCATTGGAGATAGTATAGAAATAAACAAAATAATGTTTTGGGGAAAATGTCAAAATCCTTAGTGTATACTATAAAATATTCAACTTAAAAAGTATTTTTTAACTACTCTTACCACATGGTTTTGAACAAATAATTCAGTTTTATTACAGAAAATGTAAATTAGCATGACATGATAAAAAATCAATGATAAATAGTGTATTCACTTTTTTTACATATGCCAATAACTAAGTAAATCAGTGAACATATCATAAAGACAGAAAAAACAATTAGTAACACCTACATTTAAAGTTGAATTGACTTCATTTGTTAACAAGCATTCCGCTACACCTGGATGAAGGAACGTAAATGAGACAATATTTAAGCTTCTTGTGTAACCATCGGCCTAAAAAAACTGCAGTTCATCTCCCGGTCAAGTTCGAAACTGACAGCTACAATTGGATGTCAATCATGAGCGCTAAAGTATTCGCATATACACATGTAGGCGTGGGCTAATTAAAATAGTTAAGCTGACACAAGTCAGTAGCAGAAAACAATATGACAGGCAGCAGATGTTCTTCCGTCACCTTTCACAAAGCTATGATAGCCACTCTCCAGCAAACTGCCACACACACATGCGCACACACACGTGCAATTTTTATATCAAATTGAACTTTACTATCTCCAGTACCTTTAATGAATAAACATGGAAAGGACTAGTGGTGTTCACGGCTGACACAAGCGTGACTCATCTCACGCCCTCACTCAACAGGCAAACACAGAAACGTGCAGTGACTGGTGGAGAGGAAATAATTAAAATAAAAGCACATAAAGTTTGGCAGCAACTGCCACTGACAGAGACTCTGAGAGTGATTTTTCCCACGCCTAAAACTCTGACCCGTCAATCAGTGTCAAACAGCACCTCGTCTCTCGCGCCTATCTTTCGGCTCTGTCTGCTCCTGTCCCCCCTGTGGGCACCACAATTGGAAATATGAACCAGGAGAGCTGCAGTGAACACAAACGCAAGCCTTGCTCCTCTCCACGCAGCTTCAAAACTTTTAATTGCCTGTACTTTCACTCGCTTTGACCTAAGGCACAGAAATTACGAGTAACATCTCTCTTATTATGGCTGCAAATATTGCATTTGCAGTGAGCGTGCAAGTGACAGCACCTGAGTCAGCAGTGCATCTTCCCACCCACTTGTTTCATAGTAAGATAGAATTCAACCTTGCTTTGCTTTGTATTCAATTTCAAGCCCCATTATTGGTATGATTTGGATAGCCATGCAAAAGCTATATTTCATATCAAGTGAAAAAATGAGAACAATTGCACATTTTGCACAGCTTTTGCAGATGAATCAATGAAGGTCACAAAAATCTAAGAGACAAAATCCGAGATGTGAACACAAGCAAGTCGGGTTTTGGCCGCGGACTTGATCCCGACCAGAGAGCTACACCTTGTCTCGGGAAACTCTCCACAGGGTTGAGCTTCTCACCTCAGGTGACTCTGCGCTAGATGCTGCAACTACATGTGCAGCGCGACTCTGCAAAAACATGATATATGCTGGGCAGTAAAGGGCAGACCCTTTCGCTGTCTGGGACAACATCGTTCAAAAACAACTTCATCTCTCTCACTCTCGCTCACAGCAGAGTGGACCAGTCAAGATGCTCCGTATTACACAGCTTGTTTCTGCCATTTCCATGAAAAATAAATATGACAACACTCATCCAGGTTTAGTTTTGGCTGTGAAATGTCACATTCTGTCACAGCCGTAGCGGAGGTCCGTCATCACTCAATATCTGAGGTGATGAGGACTCGTAGTGCTAAGAATTTACCATCATCGGCTTGACCGCTGATGGTAAATGTCGCCCAGCTGATGACGAGTTCCTTGAGAGGTGCTTCGTCATGGGTCACAAACTCTCTATCTTGTGCAGAGTGCCGCAAGCTGAGGAGAAAAAGGGACAATCGCATGAGGCGCAGAGGCGTGAGGCTGTGCAGTAGGGGGCGAATTGGACTCAGGCCACCAGAGACAGAAACCACAGTGAGAAACTGCCCCTAGATTTAAACGCACCCCAAAAAAGAACATTGTTTTAGGTCATATTGGAGTTATGTCATTTTGGTTGTTATATCCAGAGCAGATAAAACACCATTAGATCGACAACAGACCCAACTAACGTCCTGCAAATTGTAGAACATGGGGAGAGTGGCAAAGATATGGCCAGAGACTGACAACTGATTTCATTTCCGGACTGGCAGGGAACGTTTTGCTGCACAGCAGCATGCTCAGAAAATACAGGATTATTGACAGGTGCTGGATCAGTTCAAATGCCTAACATGTAAAGTGTCCAATTAGTGGTGAGAAAGAATTTGGGAGTCTGCATACTATAATCTCATCAGATATTAAAAAGTCTTTGCTCCGTGTTGAAAGTGGCATTTGTGTGCCAGCGTCGCCGCAGTTTAAACATCAATCCCACAGCAATAGTTATGTCCAATCTGATTTTAATGGGCCTCAGTTATTTAGACCCCAGCTCATTTCCTCCCTTCTCTCAGGAGCTGTCAGTCAGCGGCTCAGCAGAGGGAGAGAGAAGAAGAGAGCATGCTGTGCCTGCTGTCTAGCGTTACATCTGCCCTTGTGCTTTCTGGACCTAATGGCAATAAACTACCAGAGAAAGAACTTTCAAAATAACAAGGTTGCGTATGAATGCACTTTACTCCCATATTAAACAAATATTCCTCCACAGACTCCAGCAGCCCGGGTGCGCCTCCTGCGTGAAAAAGGAGTTTACGTTCACTTGTGGGTCAAAGTGATGTCCCATCTCATATCTGTCAGCACCCAGAGTTTATTTACCCAGTTATATTATCATTTGTTGACCTAGTCACATGATCTGAGAGCGGGAGGTGCAGAACCTCGGGCACCCCAGAGAGCCCTGTCAGGATGTGATGAGAGACACAAGCCTGTGACCCAACACTCTCAGAATCACTTACATGCGCACTGAAACTTGCACAATCTGACCTCTTGCTTTCTTTTCAATCCTAGTTTTCCGTCAGCTCTCAAATGTTCTGACCGTTCATTTTCCTTTGACTTATGTCACCCACTGCAGTCTGTTCCTAATCCACCCTGAGTGAACATCCCGGACCGAGCTGATGCCCTTTTGGCTTCGCTTTATCAGGCTGTCATTGGCTTAATTAAACAGAGGTAATTACCTTGGTATTATCTTATCATTGCCAAAAAAAGAATCGAAATTTGGTATGTACAGTAAATGCATTGTATTTGTCTCTAACAGATCCTTACAATACTAAAAATGAGATAAAACTCAATGTGTCCATCGGACTGTAAATATCAGAACAGAGGATATATATATATGTTTTAAGTCTTAGTGGGGTTCGCTGATTTGCTCATTGCCATAATGCTTTCCCCACGCTCCCACCCTAAACCAAATCCAAAACAAAATTTAACCATGACTCTCAACTAAAATTACAATTCAAATTAAACCAACCTTGTTTTTTGTTTATACAAACACACACAGACGCACGCATGGACACACAAGCACACACCTCTCATTGACATAATGCTGGCTAGCCTCTCACTCTTAACATAACCATCCAAAACAAATGGCTCACCTTAACCAGGACTCTTGCGCCAAATTATGATAAACTACTTTTACTGATGTTTTCACAATCTAAATCTTGTGGGGACAGGCCAAAATGTCCTCAGAAAGCAAAAAGTCCTCACAAGTAGGTGGCTTGTCAAGACTTGGTACTCACAAGTATGGCAAAGCATGGCCATGCGCACTCACATGCACGCACACTGATGATTTCTCCCTAAATCAGAGCAGATGTTCCACTGCCCTGGGCCATAATCCACTTAACCAAATGAATAATGTCAAGAGGAATAACAAACAAACAGAGCAACAAAACAAACATACCTGGTAGGTTCCAATGCCAATGTGTTTGGGATCTATCTTCACCAGTTCAGCCAGTGGATCCTGAACCCGTCTTCCAATAGAAACTGCAAACACAGAGATAGTTGGCTCAGTCCGTGTTCTTCTCTTCTTGTTATAAACCCTTTTACAGAATATTGTGGCTGAAATTATTCATGACTGCTGGAAATTATCGGCTTATTACAGATCTGCCAGAGGCAGCGGCAGCAGCCAATTGTGTTTCCACCCCAAAAATAATTAAAGCTACTTGTCATGATAACACTGCTCCTGTCATGTAGCTGCATGAGTTAAAAACCATTACTAGTTCAAATCCTTCGCCCAAAAAAGCATCATAATGCACCCGCTGTTTACTTTTGATTTGCATAAATATGTGACTGAACACTACCACACATCATACTGCCAGAAGAAAACAATGTATTCAATATTACAATCTAAATTGATTACATGTTGAGTCAACCTTTATTGGATATTTTGTGAATCTGTCTATGCAGCAGATATGACCAGGGATTGTTAGTGATTCGAGATAGATGAGTGTAGCAGTTGTTTCACAACTCTTATGGCAGCTGGAATTGTAGCTGTTGGCATACATTTCACAGCCGATGCTGACGCTGACGTAAAATGGTCACAAATTTATGTTTATTTTCATTAATGCTAAAAGTTGGGTTAGTTATGGCAGTTGTTGTTGTGTAAAACTCAAAAAGTAATGGGCAGATTTTCACGAAACAGAACTTTCAGGGCCTTAGGAACATGTGGCTAGACTACGGAGCTGATCCATAGTAGTTAAACATGGAGCACAAAAAGCCTGACTATGTAAAACACAGCAAACAAAGGAATCAATAGAATAAAACAACTTTCAGGAGTCTATGGTGACAAAATGTGGATTTACCAACTTAGTAAAGGTCATCCAATATGCAGCTCATGGACGCCACTTCCACCTGCTGTCCGATTGGGCACATTGCACTTGAAATATATTTAACACAAAATATATAGATAAAGCATATTTAGGGCAAATACATTTAATGCAATGTAATGTTGAACCATGCACCATGTTCATAGTTGGATTTGAAGGCGATGTATTTTTCCATGATAGTTTAGTCACAGGTGCCAACTGAATCCAAAAGGGTGCAGTGAGTGGGTGCAGGTTTTCGGTCCAACCGATCAACAGCACACCACTGACCATCAGTTGACTGACCATCAACTTTAATCCGTCAATGGACAATCTGGTTCATCTTGTTTGGATGGAACAAAACCTGCACCCACATGGGCCTTTTGGGATTCAATTTGAAACCTTTGATTTAAGATGTCAACAATGACGTTGATTGACGAAGCAGTGATCTTAATTTCAAAGAGCAGTAAGTGAGGGGGATTATAAAGTAGAGAGTGCCAACTACAGTGCCCAAAAAATGATAACAAACCAAACCAAAAGTCTAGACTACACTATCTAGAAAACCATAGTCATAGTAGCTGCAGAAATTGATTGCCATGTTGACAATTTTTGACTCATTGTCGGAGACTTTGATGTGAGACATTACAGTCTCTCAGTATAGTTCTTTTGAATTTAATATGCTCCGAATATTTATCTGAAATATTATTTGCAATAATTTAAAACAGTGTCTTGTCTGTTTTAAATCACGTTATTTGGGGTTGTTACGTCCCTGTCGGAATTCCAAAGCGCTGTATATCATGATACACATCAGACTTAGATCCTTGAGGCACAACTTAAAAAATAAAGCAATGGATGGAATAAAGACGAGGGAGGATGTCTGGAATCAATGGCTCTCTCCTCTCTCTCCTCTTGCTGCGGCGGGAGGCTACAGCCTGAGATAATATTTAGACAGGGATGGAGTTTCAAGCCTGGCCTTGCTCAACGTACCACCGAAACCTCCAATACACTTTCCATCTATTCTTTCGCTAACTCTCACTTGTCCTCTCTAACTTGGCAGAAGCCAAAAACTGAGTCTGCAGTTCAGCAGCACTCTTAATAAGCACTTATTAAAAGTTTATGGCAGCTCCTGCGAGTCAAATCCACAACTAGAAAGTAGAAGGGAGCATTAGAACCTGGTCAGACATGGGGTTCAGCAGACCTGGAAAATTCAGCAATGAGACACAAACCAAGGCTGCCTCCAGAAGCCCGGGACAGGTCAAGTGCTCAAATGTTCTCAAATGTTAGATCAAGTGCATCGTGTGAAATACAATGTTATACCTTTATTAATCTGACTTTTTTTTTTTTTTAACTTAACTCACTCTCTGGCTTTCTTGTCACTTCTTAATGAATCATGTTTTGTTAAAGTCATCGTCTAACACACTTCCTTCAGCAGGTTTTGAGATTACACAGCAAGTTTCTGAACTAAATTGAATTATTCCTGAGATTGTATTGTCCATGTATTCAAGGATGATAGATGTAGAGCATCAGAGTCACGCTTTTGATCACCATTGTGAGCTTCGACTAACCTAACGGTTGATATCAGGTTTGTTAACGCACATATTTCACATCGGGTTACACACCACTTCTTGATTGTATAGAAGGTTATTAGACATTATTATTATTAGACTGTGATTAGTCTTGATGTCATCAACTGCACTCTTCAACTGGGCAGCTAATTTCTTTTGCAGATATAGTTTTGTTTTAAAGTATTTCAAAATACTGTCATTCCTGGGGAGTCATCCAGTGGAGGACCGCCACTGATTGTAAGATACTCTTTGCTTGGAATTGCACGTCCAAAGACAACATTCATTCAGCAAACTTTCTGAATGCTGATAAGTAGTGTCACTGCAACCTTGGAATTGTCATAATTCTATATATTGGTCTGTAATTGACAAATCAGCAGCCAGGGAAAACCACAAAAATAATGACACTTCAAAATTCATTGTGTGTAATGGGGTACCTGCACTTCTGAGGTTGGGGTCCAAATCTGGCATTTCTTGAGTGGCTTCAGCACTCACACTGTAGATTGATGCTCCAGCTTCATTGGTGATGCTGCAGGAGGAAGGCAGCAAGAAGTAAGACAGAATATTTTTCAACAAGAATTGGACCGAATTGTCAGATTAAATAATAATAAATCATAAAATATAAGAAAATATCAAATGAGAAAATGCCACATCCGCAATTGAAGGAACAAACAAGGAAAGATCCGATAACATATGCACTAAATTGTATCTATTTCAGAGATTGAACGAAACAGCTGTGGTTCACAGAGGCACATCTTGTGTTTTGGGCTTGAATATAAATCACATGTCAGGGACTAGTTTTATGAACAGCGTCGGCTTTGGTATCCAAAAGTGTAATGTTCCTTTTAACAAGAGTCAATATTTCTAGACGGCGTACGACAACCAAGGCGGCTTAGTCCGTGCGGCACTACTGACATCTACTGGTCAAAAGTATAAACTTTTATTCAAGCGGAACATGCGTTTAGATTGTCAACATACTGTAAGATTGGTGTGACAGCGGTATTAAATACAAGTTTTAAATTAATATACAAGTTATACTGAATTTGAATCATATATTGTCCTAAACTATTAAAATACAACCCAAGTAACGTCACTTCCACACAGAAATTATGAAGAAAGAAAATAAAATACACAAGTTTAAAAAACAAAAATGCTCCAAGCGTTTGTATTGGAATACAAGAGATTAAAAGAGCATAGAAAAATACTCTCTGAACACAAATAAACCATTCTTTTGGGCATTTAAAAAAAAAAAAAAAATATATATATATATATATTTTTTTTTTTTCACTCATATTTTACATTTCTATTCAAGTTAAACTTATCCTCTGTCTAATTCTCCTATTAAGGAATAATAATAATGTATACAATACAATTAATGGGTGTCAACTTAAAAGCCGAACAAATCACGTTTTCTAGTGATGACACAAAAGTGAATTGTTGTCATTGTCAATGACTACACAGAGAAGATGTTGGGACAGAACCAAGCTAATGCTATTGACATAAAGCCGTCATCTTTAGCCCTTTTATTCCCTGGAAGAAAGGAGGAAGGATACCAGAAGGGGGTGGGGGGTTCCCCAGGGCTCGCCAGTATGATGAGGAGGTCAGTGCCTCGCCAATGTCCACTATTCAGACCCTCTTTGACACACATTCATTGAAACACACGCCAACCCAGCGGCCTGAGATTGAAATTAACATGCTCTCCCTCCTCCCTTTATCTCTTCCCAATTCGCTCTATTCACTCCATCCTCAGCCCTACTGTTCTTTTTGTCAGCTCCAAGTCCATCATGCTGACAGCTGACATATCGCCATGGTGACACAGCTAACGAGCAGTGGCACATGACCTTCAAAGAGGACGAATCAGTACTGGTCATTAACCTAACACTCTCTATGACACACACACACACACGCACACACACATGCCCACCCACACAAACACGCACACACGTTTGTGGGGACCTCTCATTGTCATAATATCTTGCCGAGCCTCTCCGCCTAAACACACACTTATCTTAACACACACATGCCGAAAATAAAAAAAACATTTCCAACAGATAAAATTCAAATTTGAGTCAACTCTAGTTCAATGATTCTGGCCCGAGTTTTAAAAAAGATTTGCTTCCCGCGCATCTTAAAGTGAACCCTATTTCACGCACCAGCAGATTTCGATTTAAGGCCGACAGAGACGTGAGGAAAAAGTACAAAGAAGAGCACAAGCACTGAAAACAAAAGACTAGAAAGAGAAGAGAAGCCACGAGCCCCTATCATGTCTAATTTAATTAAGGTTGCCACCAGGCCGGCTAGAAAACAGCACTGTCATAGATACAGCTCTAAGGCCTCAATGTCGTGGCATCATTGGCTGTCGACATAGCGGGGGCATCAATCTGGCAGCCAGCAGAAGGTTGTCTGCACCCCGGCTCGCAGTGGGCGGACGGTCAACGGATGGACACTAACACGGTCACAAAGTCACAGCTGACGTCTTGCAGGCCCTGCAGGGCTCATTATTTCTTCGCAGCCTCTCAATTGTAATCACAGCATTGTCGCCGTACCGTCCTAGGGCAAAGTCACAAACTAGCCTCGCCCCTATCTGTTCCTCGACTAGTGGTCTTTGAGACACAGCCCTGGGCCCACATGACTGGGCCATCACTGGCCCTCCAGTACGCCGAGAGAGATGGATACACACTTTGATACCTCATTATAGCCTTCTAGATCACACAGCTAAATTAAAGCAGCTCATCAGATCAGTCAAAAAAGACAATGAGCAATAATATCACCCACTAAACTGATACAGAGAGGGGAGTGAAGGGGGGGAAGGAGGGGACAGAAAAGTGAGGGAGAATGTAAAAATCAAAAAATGAATTTGAATTATTTACTTCAATATGTAGTAGGTTCAAAAAAAATTGTAATATTACAGCTCACTAAATGAGATATTACGTCAGCGTAAACATGCTAATATGCTTCCTACTGCATTGATACATAAACTGTTACATGGCACATACTCAATATTATTTTTCACAAACAAGAGAGCAACATTGTCAACAAAATTTTTATAAAAATAAAAGCGAAACCAAAAGAAAGAAGTTAAAAGAAATAATTTAGAAAGATAAAACAATGATAAAAAGATAAATAATATCATTAACTTCTCATGAAAACGTTTTAAGGTATCCATTTACCAAAACAGATCCTAATATCCAAATAAAGTCCAAATTGTCAGCTTATATTGGCCTTCTGGACAAATATACAGCTCCATTCAACAGTAGCTGGGGTGGGTAAATTTGAAAGAAGAATCTGGCAGGTTATGTAAATAATTTCTGGCTTCATCCTCCTGCCTTGACAGAAGTTGCGTTTTAGGATGTAACCAAACAACATTTCAGTAAAGAACGCATACGCCCACACACAAGTTGCTCTGTCCCGGCTGCTCAAACAGCTTGGATCCATTGTTCAGTCAGCTGCAAAGTTTGACCTCAGGGAGCAAAATTGAGGGAAGCAACATCTCTCACAAGACACAGTCAGACACACACGTCGTGTCTGAAGACGATGACATTTTTCACAGAGAAAAGCGTCCAAATGGCAGGTGTCAAGGGCCGTCAGTCTCTAACAAAATGCTAGGAGGCAAGCGCTCTCTCTCTCTCTCACACACACACACTGTTCCTCACACACACGCACACACACCCCAACTGCCAGTGTGAGACACGTCTGAAAAGAGCAAAGCCTCACAGACACTCATGTCAATCGGTTGCAGGAAAGGCACACTAGTAAGCGCACACACTCCCCAAAAAAGATATATACATCAGCATCAGGGACATCGCACAACTGTCATGCAAAGGGTCGCTACTGTGAACAGCAAAGCTAGCTAGAGGACATGGACAGTGGGAAACTACAACACTATTAATCTAGTTTGAAGGAAATTCTAGGGCAAAATGAGGGGCTTTCAAATTTAGGGCTCGACCTAAACTGACACTATATTCAGGTATCAAACTCTGTGCTCTTATTTGGCTACAAAGATCAGCACAGCATCACCTGCACATTCAAAAAGCAGTGATACAATACAACAATAAACCTCCAAGTATGTATGTGCCTGCTTATGAATGGTTATGTAGCTCAAACATGTGTTAAACAAAACAGAATAATACGTGTGTTCTTTTCACAGGAGGATTTCAACAAAGAGAGGAGCTCAACAACAAAAACAAGAAATAAATATTTTAGCGCTTGATTTGGGCCCAGTGAGTGCTGACTGTCGAGAACTACACCAATTGCCTAATGCGCTTTTAGGCAAAACTGGAAGAACTCCAGTGTATTTTCTTAAGTTTTCTGCACAGTTCCGTTTGATTTCTATATTTAAGCTAACTTTTTGTCATGGTTTCGGTCAACATATTTTTTTTATCACATCCAATCAAAGACAATAGCTCATCAGCAATAATAATTCTACAGCAGGTTGTGGTCCTCAAAAGGATAATTAGGAAGGCTAGCTTTGATTTTGTCCAACATCTAGTGAAGGCTTTTGTTGAATGTCAGGCAACATGTTTAGGAAATCAGAATTACAGACCAACATTGGTCATGGAGTCTCCACACAAGCATCTGACCCCATCATGTGCTGGATGGCAAAACATAAAATTTGGGGAATTAACCCATTTCAAAAAGTGGTTTCATGCCAGTACATAATATGACTGAATCACATGACGCAGTCTGTTGAAACAATAAGCAGGCGGTAAAATGATAAAATCAACGTCACAAATTCACTTTTGTTGACGGGCACAAATTGTCCTGTAATGTTCCTGGAATGTAGGCAACAGGATCTTCATATAAGACATGACGGCTCTCTTCCACCAGGTCAAACACATAACCTTCCAACATACCCATGGGTTCATTTTCCTCCTCTGAAATGAAGACACCGCCAACAGCAAAGAAGCCTTTCCATGCCTCAAAAATCCATCTGTCCCTGCGCCGCCCACCCACCCGCTCCCTTCTTCAACCTCTGGTGGGGCCAGAGTGCCTGGACATGGCTCAGTCATCACTGGTGCTGCCACTGTATGTTCATCACTCTCTCTGCTTGGCCCTGGGAGCACGCCCGGACGCAGGACGTGACAGGGGATACACATCCCAAGCACTGAAACAGTCATAAATATAGTCCACACCGCCGTGCTCCAGGTCCATCAGCTCGCCAGTAAGTATGATCTCATCGCACCAGGAGTGAGCTAGGGGGCACCATGGTCAAGGGCGTATCGTAACGTCTGCGGCAGGCTGTTTGAGTATCTCTGTTAACTTTATTCCTCGCTCCTGGACCACTTTTAACATGAACCGGTCAAGGAGAGAAGAATGACTCATGCTATCGCAACTTCATCAACAGACAAAACCTCCGGCAATGACACAAGAACAAGATATCAACACAACTTTAATCACAGGTTTGGGATATTTATTCCTGTATTCACAGCAGATACCTCATGATAGTAATGAAATTAACCAATCAAGTGCTCGGGCGACACAAACTTAAATCAGGTCAGTCATTTCTTTGCCTCAAGGAGTGCCAGACCAAGTGGTCAAGAAATCAGATGTCATTTCTTATCGCCTCCAGATGCAACCCCTGTAGGTCCGCATGCATGTATCATCACTATTGCCCAAAGATCTCTCTAACCTCAGCCCACGTAACCTTGCCCTCTGAAAACAGTACTGAGACCGAGTTGGAGACGAACACTGTCAACTAGTCATTCATCAAGGGCACAAACCCAAACACAGACGCACAACACTGCGTTCATGTTTTATACAGTGTGATACCGGTGTAAAGAGCGTGAGTAAAGGGGGTAGATGGCACAGACTAGAAACACTGGAAGACTCTCTGTCTTAACTTCTGAACAGTACAAATATTTTGTGGAAATGTCTGTCCTCTCATCGCTTCAACAACATTGTGTCGTCGCCAGGTGCACTGCCCTGAAGAACCCCTTATGGAAAGGTTAATTGAAATGAAGTGAAACAAATGGGCTCCATAAATAGAAAAAGCACTTTGCTCACTTTTGACAAGTTATCTCTTGAGCTGATTGCGCAAGACAGGACTGATTATTTGTGCGTCTCCTCCACCACTCAGCTCCTCTCACAAGCATCCAGAGACCTTCACTGATGAGGGTGACATGGACCGCTACGCGCCACCAAGCAAAACACCCACTCTGCAGTGCGTGCACGCACACACTCCCACAGACGTCTGTCCACTTGCTGCTTTGCAATATCGGAGCTGTCTTATGAGTTTTGACAAAGCCGGCATGCTTTACCAGTCAGTATTAAGGCACAATGACAGACAAGGTCATGCTGACTGGTCGGGCCAAGGAGTCAGAAACAGACAGCACAGTGGGCAGTGTGGTGATAATGTCAATAACCGGACACTCAAATCAGCCAGTTGATTGCACATATTTACCATGAGTCAGAGGCGGGGAGCATGTTTGCCAGACTAATGTGTCACAAAGTGACATCCAGCAGGAGGTCTTCAAATTATTGGGGCACAGCTGAACAACACGAAAGCTAATGTGGATGCAGTGGGGGCCTCGCATCCACAGACAAACCTTGTCAGCTAAATGATACCTCATGCTGCACATGTCCTGCGGGATGCTGCTCGACCACAGAGGGGTAGCTCAAGTTTAATCATGTAACATAAATGTGCTATACATCTAATGGGGCCATGTTAACAACCAATTACCCCTGAATAAAGACTTCTTTATCTGATCCATGTAAATCATTCTGCTTTGACAGTTGAGGCCTTTTTCTAATGTAAATCAGTGTTACTAATATATTGAGAAATAGTAATCTATAAAGATATATAGAAAATAAAGTCTAAAGTCTTTTTCCTACAGTATATATAAGAAGAAGAAAATCTGTGTCTGTGATGACCTTAAATACAACCTCCAAAACTATAACTGTTCAAGAAGAAAATAAATCTACATTTTTTCAAGGAGTGTTTGAAATGCTATTAATAAATAATAATAAAACTTCAAACCGCTATCAGTCGACCTATGGTCTATATATAATGCAAGTAATATACACTAGGAGGTACCAATAAAAAAAATCCCTGTAGAAGAAAGATCCTCAATCGAAAAATGAACACTAAGATCAATAAAATCCTGACTCAAATTTGGCATGAAACAGATTCCTGGGATGTGAATAAATAACCAAATTTTTGTACTGTTGTATTGACCATTCCTAGTTGGGTGTGAGTTGTTGTCTGCCATCTTGGGCCGTGTGATGGACTCGCGACCTGTCCATTGGGTCCCCCACCTCCTGCCCTGCGTGCCTGGAATACCCTCCCACCCCTGCTAAAGATGAAGGAAATAAGCATGTAATAATGAGCCTCTCATTAGTAACTGAAATGCAACTATGAGATGGTTTGCTTTTTTCACATAAAAGCAACAAAAGTGAGCAGCTAACTCGTGATAGCCCCATCTTTAGGAGTATAATATAAAAACTTAACATCCCAATAAAAAAGATGATTGAAAAAGTAGGGTAGATTTTAAGAATGAGGATTAAGGCACCAAAAGTCACAGGCAAACACTTATACACAGGAGCCAGATATAAGCTGGTACATCCCAAAGGCTGCCATTTCTGGCTGTCATTCCAGCTGAGCACTCAGGCAGAAGGAGCAGAGAAAGACGGGTGTATGGAGAAGAGGGGGAGTAGGATGGGGGAAGTAGCACAATGAAGGCTCAAAGGGGGACAGGAAGCAGACGGTGCAAATGAGGCTGAGGTCTTTAATGAACTACTGCCCTCACCCAGGCAGAGTAGACTGGGTATGTTGGTAGACGTGTAAAGAGAAACCATCCTCAGTGTTGGAATTTCAATATGTAATGTCTGTCTAAAGGTAAACAATGTGAAATAAAAGGAGAAAAATATTGTTGTCAACAGGGATTTCAGAACCTCTAAATGACTTAACAGAGCAGTCACCATATGCCTCGACTTCATAAACACCCCTCATTCTGAATCACTTAAAGCCAGGAAGCGATAACTTTGGCTGACAGCAGCTCAAGACGTATAGAACCTCATCATGGTGCAGAGGAACTGAATTAGTGGTGATAAAATGATGCACAGCGAGGAGAGGGGCCACCCGCTGTCTCTAATGCATACAATGTTGGTTTGTGTTCATTGGCATCATCCCTGCAGATGCAATAATGAGGTTTTCTCAAATGGCAGGACGGGGTCATCTGCGGGTCAGTCAGCAGGGGAGAAAGGCCGTCGTAGTGTGAAACAATCATCATTACGGCAGAGAATCATGTTTCTGTAGGTTCACATCATTATCTTAGACGACCAGAAATGACTTGATGCAAATCAACATCAGCCTTGGAGGACCAGGATTGGAATCTTGATGGCTAGAACTTTGCTCAGGTGGAAAAACCTCTCTCTCAGATCAGCCCCTTTTAATAGGTTCAAGCCTGGTAGAACATCACTGTCATTTTAGCTGGCCAATACCATGGTTTCAAACTGTGACCTGTGAGTTCAGAACAGAAAATTATCTTTAATGCACATATTGTTTATATAATGTGGAAAAAATAATTTCTCAATTTAACAATTCAGATTATTATTATTATTTTTAGCCATACATACATCGTATAAGCAATCCTGTATTGTGATACATATTGTATTGCCAGATTCCTGCCAATACACCGCCCTGTTTTGGCTGTTTTCACTGGCAAAATGCAACACGAAAATTACTTTTTATCAATAACACAGATTCTTTCTGTCCATACTTCTCTTACATTTCCAATATGCACCTACCAGTCCAGCAAAAAGCATCACATGGATTTGCTCTTAAAAAGTTTACAAATGTTGGGGAGTCACCACAGCTTTAGACCAATTTCCACGTGTAGCTTGATCAGGTAATACAGTACATTCAACAGAAACCCGGTTTAGTGTGTCAGTGTCACTAGCCAGGATAGGTGTGTGCGCCAATAGCCACTGTGAAGGAGCGACCACAAAGGACATTACAGAGCTCTGGAGGCACTCAACTCTGGCTCTACAGAAAAGAATTCTATCATGAAAATAATCAACTTGAAGCTAATTTAATAAACGCCCAACTAGCACTCTTTTGCTTTTGCAAATAGACAGCTCATGGAAACTGCAGGGGAAAAGACCACCTATTATACCAGAGCCATGACCTTTGAAAGACACGTGTGTGAACTCAGAGATTCTTAAAGAAAAGTCACACACATATTCCCCCACAGTTTAAAATCCTTCGAGGCTGCGTTCCCAACGTTCACCCCGAGTCAACAAACATCCACGGAACTCAGTGGAGAGAAAGAGATAGAGCAAGGAGAGCCCAGTGGTTATTATGCTTGGACGTGGGCTGTGTGATCTAGATTGTGGAGCAAATGTGGACCACAAAACTTCTCTTTAATTGGACTTAAGTGAAACAACGTCCAGATGGCTTTAATAGACAATACTCGCTGGAGGGACACATTTTTATTTGTCTTTCCTTCCATCTGTGTCCCACTCTCTCCTTTTCCCACATACTTTCTCTTCTGCCCACAACGCTTACAAATTCTTTCTCTCTCAGTTCAATCAACCTTTACTCTTCAGACGTTTCTCTGTGCTTCGCTATACTATAATTAAATCTTTTCACAATCTTCCACCACCTAAAAATACCCAGCTGTAACTGCTTTTTGTAATTTCCTTCCAAACATACTTTTGCACATATCCTGACATATGAGCTCTCAGACCTCAAGACTTCAGATCATGACATTTCTCTTCCACTGCCCACTATTGCCTCCAAAACAGCTTGCATATGGATACTTCTGTATGGTTTCATCAAACTAAAAAAATGATAAATATTATGATAAATTATGATGCAAAATATTAAGGTTTAATATTTTCAGTTCTAGTCTACTAAATTATTGTGTGAGAATAAGCTTAGGACAAGGTCTTCAACATATGAAATTTAGAAAAATCATCAGTGCAAAAAAGATTAATTCATGTTTGCTCTTACCTCTAAATGTAGTAGATATTTTCATTTGCAGGTTACAGTCATTCATTTCATCACACCATTTTAATGGGTTTTGAATCAATGAAAATAGAAAAGGCAATTTTCCTGTGAAGTGATTTAAGGTGATAGCCTCTGACCATCCTTCATTTGATGAAGTAAAATTTGGAAGTAGACCCGTGTTGCACGACCATTTCCCGTGTTCCGACCATATTTAGTTTTCGTCCAAGTGGAGCACAAATTACAGATAAAAATGAAAACATTCGCAGGCATAATGGCTACAGCAGATGACTGATGCAATATGGAAAATATTTACACATCAATAAAATGTTAATTCACAACATTTGAAGATGTTTAGGCCACTTTAATCCAGGCTGGACAGATGTGCATCTGAATAGATTTTTGATGGCAGTTTTATTACTCTTATTCATCTGTCTCTTCCCATCCTATTCCTGTTGTTGATAGCTGAGATTTGGTTATAAGCTGAAAGCAAGATGAAATAAATTCATTCGTGTTCAGTAATTAAGCCAGTTTGTAATGACCCCATGTAACTAAAACAGAAGAGACACAGTATATACACCTAAAGCAACTGAAATAGTCTGCTGGTCTCACAGGGATCCTAAAAATGCAACATTTGTTTGATGACACTCCAAGGTTTGTTAAAAAAACAAACAATTTCAGTCAACTTTAGGATTTTTTTCACAGATCTTACCAGTATGAAACATCCAGGGGGTGAAATGCATTTTTGGCGATGAGGTCAGCCAAGAAGGACTCAGTCTCTCGACATGCTGTCCCATTTCCGATGACAACCTTGGTGCAACTGACAAGTGGGTAGAAGACATGAGGGCAAAAACATAATCACTACAATATCATCTGTAAATATCGACAAACCTTTCATATTTTTAAAACGGCGCACTTCGTATGCAACAAAAATGTGTCGTAGTACCTGTATTTGGTCAGGAGGTGACGCAGTTTGCCAACTGCTTGGGATGAATTATGCAGGTACATCACATCTGTGTGAAGAATCTGACCTGAAAGCACATTGACAAGACATGTTTACTACAAATTAACAAAATAAATAAATAAACAAAATAATGCAATTATTAGAGATAATCATCACGTAAACGCATAAAACGACACTTGATACAAATTGTTATGTGGAAGTATATGACAAATTATTATCTTATTAATATGTTGATATGGATCATCAGATACATAGGAAATAGTTTAGTAAATAATCTGAATAACCAAAAATGGCACCACAAGAAAATAAAAAAGGGAAACAATATAACAAGAACGTAGAACGTAGCTCTATATTGCACAACAAAACCAGAGTATTCATAATTATGTTGCACTGGACATCTGTTTTTAATATCTGTTTTTTCAAAATGTATGATTCTGTTAACGGTATAAAGGTATAAAGGTATTAAAGCCACTGCTTGCAAAACGTGTGCATTCATTCAGAAATTAATTTTCACACCATAAGTGATACTTTTCACACATTTTATTATGACTAAAAAAGTACAACATTTTGGCAAATGACCACTTTAGAAGTGGAGTTCAATGACTAGATTAATAGAGTAGCATTTATAATGGCCGGGATCATTTCAGCGTACCTGGTCTATTATTAAATAAAGTCACATTGTATTGCAAAATGTACAATGCAGCTTGATAAATGAAAAAAAAAAAATCTAAAACAATATTCTATTGTGGATAAATATATCGTTGTATAACTGAGATGGCAATTGCTGTTTGACTAGCAGGATATGGAAAATGCTATTTCTTAGGTTTGGTCTCACACGGTATATATGGTTGTCAAAGAAGACCATGAAATATATGCAGTGTTGCTGTGTAGGAATCATTTGCATAAGGGTGGTTCTATCAGGATGTTTAACACCAAAGCAGTGGCCACATCACACCGGTGGGCTGACACCTGATATATGCCTCTTGAAAGAGTATCTACATGGCCTGAAGCCACACAATCACTGACCCAGAGGGTGGGACCATCCATGGCACAGTGAGGAGCCCCTCCCACTGCGGGGCATGCTGTGATAGACACACGGTCACATGTAAAAACTCATGCACACAGCAGTCATCTACCAGAGTTATGCCACCTAGTATCATGTCACGTACCGGCACACAATTTTATTTATTTATTCATTTTTTTTTTTAGTTTAACGAGAGGAAGTGTTTCAGGTTGGGAATATTTTTCAAGTTTTCACACTGAAATGATGAAGCTGAAGTATGGATGTGTCCATGCACACTACTCTTACAATACTAGATTGATTGGATGGCCTTCATTAGTCCCGCAGAGTCATATATAGAAGGCATGTATGCCAATGTACATGAAAGGTTCACAGTTGAATTGTCAGAGAAGGGTCAAAGAAAAAATACCAAAATAAATAAGACGATAAATAGCTCAGCATCTAACCTTCTCCCAGCATAACGCTGTCTTTACTTACTAGTGGGTGACAGGATTGCCAGCTTACAACCATGTCTGAAACCAGGGTCCACACCCATGACCACACAACCCCTCACAGGTGACACCAACAAGCGCTGGCGAAGGTTCCGCACAAACATAGCGATGGATTCTTTCTCTGCCACGCTTGTTAGTTTGGACCTTTAAACAACAGACAAAAGGTTGTCAATTTATCATTTGTTCAGACTTCACTGACCTGCAAAATAAGAAATCTACCGGAATGTTCTGGAGAGGAATGGTAAAATGAGTCGTTTATATGAATCCTCCACCGAGTTCTTCAATATATCAAAGAGTTCTTTAACAGCAAACGACTTGGGTCGCCACCTGCAGGGAAATAATCGAAAAGATTAATTTAATCAAGTACAATTAAAAACAACAATTAAAACAAAGGAATACAATGTCTTTTCTAATGACAGAGACATACAAGATAATTTTGAATAAAAAAGGTTAAATACATTTTCATTTTACAGTTAATATTACAAGTTCCAACATAAGTCAGGCTGTCAGTCAAGCAAAACAAAATTTAATGCATCAATATTTGAAAATATTAGGTTATCACCACATGAATCTTTCGTCTCAGGATTACGCACTGCATCAATAGTGAATGGTTGTTGCACAAGATGTCAATCTTTACATCTCAGTTGACCAATTAAGCAGAGTTACATAACAGGAGGCTAGCTTGACCTGTTGTTGATACACCACCAGGTGAAGTTGTTCTTCACTCTGTCGGGAATGTTCACCTTCACCATCAAAATCTTCAGACTTTCTCCTCTGTTGATGGCCAGCACCTGAACACACACAAAAGACCATAGCTGTAATTTATAAATAAGATCAAATAGTCATCATGCAGGTACACATACAGAGACACAAACAAATTTAGATGCTCTTTGGGTGGTGAGACCTGCAGTTGGAAAAGCTGAAGCAGCCATTGGCCATTACAGTGACCTTAGACTATAGATGCATATAGAGCAGATGTTTAAACGGTGACGTTGAGGATAGGTGTGCAGTCTCACAGCAAGAAGGTTGCAAGTTTGACTCTAGCAGGTGGCAACCAACAGGAAGAAGTGAACCTGCGTCTTTCCTAAGTTTCTCCACGTGCGTGCCTTTTCTCCTGGCACTCTGGTTTCCTCCCTCAGTCCAAAAATGAGTAGTAGTGACTCTAAATTTTAAGTAGGTGTGAATGCTAGTTTGCTTGTATGTAGCCTGCAAAAGAGGTGTCCCCTGCTTTTCACATATAGCTGGGATGTGCTCTCGCCTCCCGCAACTCCAGTAGGAATAGAGAAAGAGATGAGATGCCCTGAATTCACAAGGTTGTGAAGCCCCAACTCCCATCATTTCATCAAATTTAAGAACCTAAATACAAACACTGACAAAAACATGGATAGTATTGAGTCATAATCTGGTAATTATTTATCCATTTTTATTAACGTTAATTAATGTGCAGAATAAAAACAGGTTTGATTCTGCACTTTCCTATAAAGAAAGGTGTTGTACTGGCATTGTGGTGGAAGGCGCGAAACCATGAGTGGTGCGTGACACAAAACAAAAAGAATCAGCTGTGGTTTGTTTCAGTTGTAGTTATGTACTGCAGGATTGGTGGCTGGCTGAAATTATTTCTGCTTAAGATGCTTCTCAAAACTTTAACAGCACAGACACTCGGCAGTCATTTCGGGTCAGAGGTGATTAAAGCTGGGATTAGCACAGCCTGAAAGTCTCTCACAGGGACGCCCCAGTGCTGTCTATGGGACTTCAAATACTTCTATAAAAGCTACATGATGTCTGGTTTGACATCATTTAAGACCAGAGAAATATAAGCAGGCCAGGATCCTGAAGACAAAAAACAAGACAAAATTGAACTATTTTGGGAAACAAGCCTGAAGTTTCCCCGATGGCCTGATGTGCCTCGTCCGCCTCAAACACCCTCCTGCCATCACACAACTGTTATGTGCTGTTAAGCAAACAGTAGTAAGTGTCTGACCTTTTCAGTGGGAACCTTTTGCTCGCTTCAGCACAGGGAAAGGAAAAAAAAAGACGTCAATCTGGAGCCCAAGCGGAAGAAGCAAGCTGACAAATGCCACCACAATGCCACCATCAGCATCAGGACCGCAAGGCCTGCCCCCCACCCAACTCTTCAGACCCGTGCCACAACCATTAGTGCTTAGCTGCACCCTCGAATTTACACGGCAAAGGCGTGTATTAATGCGACGGAGCTTTTCCTGAATGTTGATGAAAGTTGGATTTCTCCACTGTTGGCATGTTTCTGCCCCGGGCTGCTGCGCTGACTGTGATGAGATTTCCCAAGTGATTTCCATCAAAGCTCGGAAGTTTAACAAGCGCTGAAAGGAAGCACGCTAAACACCTATTGGTTCATTTGAAAACAAAAAGCCTACGAGTCACGTCAGATACTTAAGAGTAAACAAGGCTGGAATATTTTTAGTCTAAAAAGCTCACACATATTTTAGATAAACTTACTGTCGGAATGAAAACATCCTCATAGGTTATTAACTCTGAAAACAACATTGCGTAACTCCTCACTAAACTGCTTCCCATTCACCTGCAGATCATTATGAAGAAGAAGAAAAAGAACACGAAAACTAAACACGAAAAAGAAGAAAATCTAGTTTCTAATCTGATTCTCAAGCGGGTTAAAAAGACTGTGTAAGAATGACAATAAGGTCGCACATCAATTAATACTCAAAGACTGCAGATGAAGGATACACGTATGCAAACTATGTAAGCAAAAGATATATTCATATGTAATTTGTTTTAAAATGTTACATGTATTACAAGCACATATATAATCACACAATAAGCAGCCGGAGTGTGTCCTTGCTTGACTTCTATCCTGTTGAAAATCAAGTGTCTGTATGCATGTCTCTCAGTTTCTGCCTGGATTGGGTCATTGCTTGGACAGAGGTTGATCTCAAAGGAAGGATGATGTGAGACAGAGAGAGAAGTGTGTATCTCCTTGCTGGATAAGCTAACAGTGACAGGTGGCGAGGTTCCGGCCAAACTCTGACATGACCAGACAGACACGCCTTCCTCGACCGTCCACTCACCCCAGAGGGAGGGAGGGCAGGCAGCCAAAGTCTGTCCTCTCACTCTGTGTCTCCTTGTCCTTCTCACCCTTCCTTTTGAGGAACTCTCATCAACACAGCCACCCACATGTAAACAGAGAAACTCACCGAGGAATAATACACAACAGTTCAGGACACATCTGGAATTAGCGCAATTCAAAGAGCATTTTAAATTATACCAAGTAATTTTCCTTACTATCTCAACTTATGAAATGTCAAGCATGAGAGCAGAATTTTGGATCTTTTTGTTTCTTCCCGCAACTATTAACAATAATTCAATATTTGTTACATTTCTGTCCTACTTGACAATTTCTAATTGAAAATTAAAAAAAATATGTTACTGAAATATAGATTACCTATTTTGTCTCATGTTACTTTGCCTTTTCATTATATAAGCTATTTGGGTTTTTTGTCCACAAATTCATCCCATTATCAAAAATGATCATTATTTGCTTCACTTCTCTTGGTTTGACATCCTAAAATAAACAGTAATAAAAGTTTAAAAAAAGTTTAATTTTGTAGCCCATTAAATTGTATCGTCATGGCAAAACCATTCTTGTCCAAATCAATATTTATTATCATTAATAAATAGTGTATAATATTTAAGGATTAATTTATGATACAATGAGGTTTGCTTTTATTGGTACATTTGATGGCCCACTCCGACAGCAGATCATAATAAAGGTCATGTTTTAAATTAAATTTAACAAATAAAAAGACAACAAAATTTGTATTTCTGGGAGAAACTCTCAAACACACTTAACCAAAAAGAAAAAATGTGTTGTGTAGTTGAACTTTGTTGTACAGTTGCATATTGCTGGTGTAGACTTGAGGATTGTTGCTCTGTATGGCTGCTCTGCGGATCATCTGTGCGACACATCCTCTTATAGGCTGCTTGAATATGAGGAATTGATCTATTGATCAATCAAAAGTCATGATGGGTGCAGACCTTCGCAAACTCTCTTAGGTTTATGTGGTGTCTACAATGGGAACTATTCAACAAACTTGTTGGTGCTACTTAAGAAGCTTAAATCTTAGCATAGGTCTTCCACTTATGCTTAAAATAAGTCATCATTTTTGGCCTCACGATCTGACAGAAGACAGTAGGGTTCCAAGACCGTCCCTCAGATTGCGTGGCAAATCTAGTACTCCACAACCATTTGATGCACCTAACACTTCTAATTTGGTTGATATTAAAGCCACACTATTTCAGATTTACATCACCAAAACTCACTGAGGCCACCTGCTGTATACAGAGATGAGGGATGAATAATAGTTTATATCACAATCGCACAACCATTTATGCATGAAAACAAATTGGACATGAGTACTGCACAGTCCCATCACCTTTCTGTCATCAATCAAAACAAGCCATTAATTCAATGGAACAGTTCCTGTGATTTCAGCTCTTCTCCAGGCAAAACCCCGACGTGAGCGCTTATCTACCGCTGATCAGAATTCAAATCTGATTACTTTCCGCAGCATGATGAACAAATTCACGCAGGCACATTGATTACTAGTTGCCAGGAGGTAAATGTGTGGCGTATGAAGACAGTCCGGGATCAAATCTGATAGAGTTAAGCCTGACCTAAGCATTTCAAACAGATCTGTCACCAGGCTTTAACTTCAAATGATTAGCAGCTCTCACGCATCTTAACGTCCTCACTCAGTGAATGGCTGGACTTTCCTTTTACGCATGTATCTATGAAAAATACAGACGTTTTTAAATCCATTCATCCTTCAATATCAAACAGCGGCTAGATGACGGCTTTTCAAGTGACCCTTTAACTATCTGAAGTCAGTGTGGAATTAGAAAGAGTTGAGCAGTATGTGTTCTGACCTTTCAGATATATGTATACAAGGTCATTCTATTTATTGTCTTAACAAGATAATATTCATTACTTTTTAATGGTTACTGGCTAATAGGCCTCAAATACAGAAGCAGACAAAAATTCAGATCACCGGATCACTCCCAAAATTGCATCATTTGTTTCTTGTGCCATTTCAGATAATTCCTGAAAACGTCATCCAAATCAGTCCATAACTCTTCATGTCATCTTAAACACACAGAGAAACAAACCAATCCCGTCAAAACATATGTATTTTAGAACCTAAAACCTGTATTCCGATTTTATTTATTTTTTTAAGGAAAATAAATTCCTAACTAGCGCAACATGTATACAATTATTCTTACCAGAGAAAAGATTGACTCATCTCAATGAATCATCACAAACTCTTGGCCTATTATACGAATGTCAATGGTCAAACGCAGATCATTATCCATCCATCCCTCTCACTCCCTCCATCATCCTTCAACCTCCATCCATCCATCCATCCCACACTCTCTCTCGCCCCCATTCCTCCCTCCATCATCCATCCGTCCTTAACCTTCATCATTATTACTAGTTTTTTGTGATTTAATTTCATGTCTTTCATTATGAATTGTCATGTTATGTTATGTTTTAATTTCTTGTCATTTTATTCATAATTTTGCAAGAATAAGTCGACGACGTCGTCATTTGCATGCTCATACCAAAAAGGTTTTTTCCCTTGTAGTCTGAGGTGATCTGTCGGTGAGGTTTTAAGGTTCACAGTTCTCTTTTAATCATAAATGCCAGCTCTTAACGTCTGACAAAGCTGGAGCTTAATAAAATGTGATGAAGCAAATGGGCAAGTGTGTACTCACACACATGCCTCCTGTCAAAACATATTTCCCACCTGCTCTCCCAACCCGCCGACTTGATGGCAAGAAAAGGTTCATTTTAGCCGGAATCTGACAGCTAGCAGGGTCACAGCAGTCTGAGGATTAACACTCCATGACAAAGGCGAGTCATCGAATTAAAGGCCCCACAAACACACGAGAGGGGGAGAGGGGAGGTGTGGAGAGTGTTGGTGGGCTGCGTTTTCGGCAGGACGAGAGGAAGGGAGGTCTGTGGAGAGCACGACAAGTAATGTACAGAGCTCAACGTCACTCATCTGTGCAGTGCGCTCTCTCCCTCCCTCTGCTCCCTCATCTCGTCCCTCCATCCGCCTGTGGGCCCAGCAGCAATAGCTGTCACTAAAGGAAAGCGCCTGTCAGTCAAAGCGCTCTAATCCAATGGCATGTCGGCAGGGGACATGTCACATATGTTAAAAGGAGAGATTGAGGGGTCTAGCAGGGTGTGCATGTGTGTGAGTAAGTGTGTGTACACGCTGCTGTGTTTGTGTGACTGCATGACTGTAGGGCACAGTGTGGTTGCCAAAGAGTGTGATGTGGCAGAGAGGCTGCAAGTGATGGGAGTTGTGGTGACACAAGAGGCCCAGGACCAACTCTGAGTAACCCACCAGTCAGAGGGTAGACAGGGGGAGAGAGGCAGCGGCAGAGCATGGCACAAGGGGGGTAAATACCGAAGAGCAGTCAGAACTAACTGTGACTGACATGGGTAGCATTCAGAATCAGGCACACATGGAGTAGACGGACATGACACAAACAGAAACAGATGGTGCACATTTATCTGTGAGTGTCGTTAAAAAGCAAGCACAGGTTAAGAGTTAATAACACATTCAAGGCCAATAAAGTCACTTCTCATGGGCTGGACCACAAATATGATCATCTGTTATTTTAGACAACACACAAACATTTGAAGTCCCATCAATATATTCTCTGATAATCAGAATTGAATATGACACAGATGCAGGAAAGTAAAAGGAATTGTCACTCAGCCTTAAGCTCCAATAGTCTTCTAACGTTCAGCACATACTTGAATTAGGGTTTTGGCATTCATGTCAATTAATTGATGTTAAACAATGCGTAAACTTTCTTTCACATTTTTCAGTGCTCTACATCACATGACAAAGCGTGATGTCATAACCAAGATATTCATGAAGAAGGAGTAGAAAATTGACATTTAAAAAATTCAGGATTGAAATACAAAAAAACCTGTTCTGTCCACTCTATGAGTTTTCTCATCACCGGAGCACTTAAGCCCTGATGTTTGAGCACATGAGACCAGATTCAATTTAAGTAATATTAAAAGAGATTTAATTCATATTTAAACGAGATGAATCATTTTTCATTAATTATGAAACCTCTAATTAATTACATTAGTTTTTCCAACAAGTCTGACCCCTAACTTAAACACTTGAGCCCTAGTTTACTTGCTATCGTGTTAGGTAAAAAGTACTTCAATAATAAGAGTGCAGCAAAGATAAAAGAGGCACAGTGATATCACCTGGTGAGGCTGAATCTGCTTGACATTACTGATGAAATCGAGGTAGAGGTGGAACTTGTCGATGTCCTTGACTTTGGAATCCTTTGCGCCTGGCTTTTGAGCATCTGGCTTCCCCTTTTCTTTGTTCGCAGATTTGGCCAAAGACGACTGGATGGTCACATTGTTGTTCTCACATCTGTCCACGAAGAGTCCAAAATCAATGAAAGGGAGACTTTGTGAAACTCTAAATCAAAATAGAGGAATGTATGGGTTGAATTTCTTACAATATTTTCACATGGGTTAGAGTCTCCGGGTCTTTGGCGATCATGTCTGCCAAAATATGTCCCACACCTGTCGCCACTTCATCCAGTGATGACAGACCTGACCACACACAAACATTGGGTCCTTATACAACAGTTGAATATTAAGATATGTGGCGTGTGTTCACACTTCAGTAAGACCACAATTTCATTTCAATAATCTAAATATGATTTGGTCATTTAATTCAATAAAATCATTCATCACAATAACACCAAAATCTTAAGAAATATGAAGATATGTACAATGATCTTAAGAGTAGTAAATGATTTCACAGTAAATTCTAATTGTAGTTGATAGATGAATGTTTGATAGATTTTATTTTTTTTATTTTGGCTCATTCAATTTTATGAAGTGTGACAGGTCTTATTACATTCAAATAATCTAATCTGTGATACCTGGAGTATCAGGTTTCACCCATGCCTGTAGGTCAAGCATATGTGGGGCTTCTATCAGCCTGGACGCGGCATCATGGAGGCCAAGAGCTTTTGCTCGACAGGCTTTTGTCTGCTTGCTGCCCTTCTTGTAAGGAGTATACTGGAGACATGAAGAACAGCACGATAACAACACACAATCCAAATCTTACTGGTGATTATTATATAATTTGAGGACATGACATTTTCTCTTACCACATGATCCAATTCATCAGTTGATTTACAGCTCCTGAGGCTTTGCTCCAATTCTGCCGTTAGTACTCCGTCTTTACTGAGCGTCTGTATCACCGACTGAGTCTTCTTGGCCAAAGTACTGGACAGTAAAACACACCAGTTTCAATAAATTACAAATCGTATGACGAGTGAGGACAGAGAGCAACACCTGAATTAACTCATAAAAATAACCGAAAGTAGCTTATATTCTGTCAATCAGCACCACCCAGTGGTCAAAAAAGCGAACACGTTTTCTATATCCAAAACGTCAATTTATTTTACGGGCTTTTAGACGTCCATTCAAATCTCATTGGAGAAATTCTTAGGCAGAAAAACGTCAATGGGACCTGGAAAAGAACATGAGACTCTAAAAACTACAATTACGTGGATGATGTCAAAATGCACATTTTGATTCCAAAGCCGAATAAAGGTTACATTTGCATCACTCAAACTCCCGTCATTATTGCACAATGGATTAAGATCTGTACTCTCTGTAATCTTCCATATGCTAAGCATTTACTACCGAGTGAGGTTTCTCTTGAGAAATTCAAGATAATATTTAATGAAGAGGTATGGGAAAATACAGGCTCAGGATGGTATCTACTATAATTGAATCATTACCACAGCTCTTCGTAAACCAGCTGGACGTCGCGCACCGCATCTGCATCCATGTGGTTTATCATCTCTTTGCGGTAACGGACCATAAACGGCACAGTATTGTCCTCATGGAGAAGTTTAACAACATTTCCACACACCCACTGGTCCACACATGTCAGGGTTGATAGGAGCTGCCCAAAAAAACATTCAGATTAAACACTTAAAGGCAAAGTAGAACAAAAGAGGCCAAAATGAAAATACCTCGATGGTGTTCCAGTTCATGTTGAGTTCATTACAGAAGATTTGGCCTTGCCCTGATGACGTTTGTTGTTGACCTGCTGTCCTTGGTTTCTTTGGAAAAGGCTCTCCAAATGTAAAACTCTCATCCAGTTCTTCTTTCTTTGCAATACAACTTGCGGCAGACGGCCCCTCGCCTGCGAGGTTGTTGTCCTGATTGGGTGGTTGCATGATAAAAGATACTCTCTGCAAAAAAAACGAATGAAAACTGAAATAATTTTGATTGTGTTGTTTGGCTTTGCATGTGTGGAAAGTAGGCTCATTTTAAATTATAACAATTATAATAGTCAAAATAAATGAAAAAATGTTTTACACATTAAAAAAACTCTAGCGGTTTGGTAGTCAAAAAAACGTACCTCCTCTTTCATTCTGATATTTGACGCATTTGATTGATCATTCTCTTCCTTTGGAGCATCTATATTGGCTTTGGTTTGTTTCCTCTTCACTCCAGCTATTCCAGAAGACGGCTCCTTCACCTCTGTACCCTCAGATGTCTTCTTCCGTGATGCTCTTGGCTTTGCAGTCCTAGGTGCTTTGGGCTCCTTTGGTTTCGGGGCTCTCTTGACCACTCTCCTCTTCTCTCCCACTGCTCTTGGACCAGTGTTCTCTGGTGTCCATTCTTCATTTTCATCTTCACTGCTTACCAAACCGGACCTGATGAAGCACAGAAGGTAAATAACAAGAAAATTGTACAGTGCTGCTGAAGTTTATTTTTTCCCAATCAAATAATATTTGACAAATAAAAGCTGCACAGATCCTTCCATGCAAATCCCTTTACAGCACACTGTACTGCTCAGCTGACGTCATCAATCTTATCCTTACAAATGTAAATATGCTGAACCTTTGATGGTCTGAAGAATACAAGAGCTCATGAATAATGAAAACAAACCGGCTTCTCAGTATAATACTTGAGGTACGCCTAAGAATGGTAAGTGAAACACTTACAACTCTGAATCTGACTCTTTGTACTTTACTGGTTTGGCGTTCGTGGTTCTCCTCATCGTCATCTGTTAAAAACAGACAAAATGCTTAATGAATTTTCGTCAGTCTCGCGAAAGTATGAAACAAACAGTCTAGTTATATTAATAGAGTCTTGTGAAAGCAGCGTCAGTGAATCGACTACTAGCAGTAGTTTGCTAGCTGTCAAAACACGTCGCTGTGATGTTTGATTTCGAATTTGGCGCTTCCAGGTAAAACAGCTGAATAACACTGTTGAACACAGGCTTTAACAGGCCATACCACAGCCATAAATGGGTTTCGTGAGAGCATGAAAACTATGTTTTCTTATGGACATACAGCAGCCACTTACTATAATTGACGTACGTGTTCTGAAAAGCACCGGTTTTAGAGAAAGGCGCTTCCGTAAACGAAAACATGTTTCATCGCTCACAGCGACACCAAGTGGGCGGGGTTTTATTGCACCCACAATTATGAACGGTGTCGGTGCAAATGTTACCTTAGGTC